>NC_059466.1:51103467-51135967 GCF_905237065.1 Salmo salar | reverse complement strand
AAGCTCCAAAACAGGGCTGGAAGCAGCCAACCAACTAGTGGAAGCTCCCAAAGAGGGCTGGAAGCAGCCAACCAACTAGTGGAAGCTCCCAAACAGGGCTGGAAGCAGCCAACCAACTAGTGGAAGCTCCCAAACAGGGCTGGAAGCAGCCAACCAACTAGTGGAAGCTCCCAAACAGGGCTGGAAGCAGCCAACCAACTAGTGGAAGCTCCCAAACAGGGCTGGAAGCAGCCAACCAACTAGTGGAAGCTCCCAAACAGGGCTGGAAGCAGCCAACCAACTAGTGGAAGTCACAAACAGGGCTGAAAGCAGCCAACCGGGGTGAGTCCCAAACCCTCAATCTACACACAATACCCAATAATGACAAAGTGAAAACCAGGCTTTTAGAAATTTTTGCAAATGCATTAAATGAGACTCGAAATTGAGTCCAGATTCTCCTACATTTACATTTTTTTTTTAAATATTTTAGTCATTTAGCAGACACTCTTATCCAGAGTGACTTACAGTAGTGAATGTATACATTTCATACATTTTTTTACAAATTTCTCTCCGTACTGGTCCCCCCGTGGGAATGGAATCCACAACCCTGGCGTTGCAAACACAATGCTCTACCAACTGAGCCACACGGAGCTCCTCTATAGACTCTCACCACTATACTGACAGTACAAGGTTGAACCTACAGCACACCACTGGACTTTAATCATATGATAATTATAGCACATACAGTTGGAGTGGGAAGTTTACATACACTTAGGTTGGAGTCATTAAAACTTGTTTTAACAAACTATAGTTTTGGCAAGTTGGTTCGAACATCTACTTTGTGCATGACACAAGTTATTTTTCCAACAATTGTTTACAGACAGATTATTTCACTTATAATTCACTGTATCACAATTCCAGTGGGTCAGAAGTTTACATACACTAAGTTGACTGTGCCTTTAAACAGCTTGGAAAATTCCAGAAAATGATGTCATGGCTTTAGAAGCTTCTGATAGGCTAATTGTCATCATTTGAGTCAATTGGAGGTGTACCTGTGGATGTATTTCAAGGCCTACCTTCAAACTCAATGCCTATTTGCTTGACATCATGGGAAAATCAAAAGAAATCAGCCAAGACCTCAGAAATAAAATTGTAGACCTCCACAAGTCTGGTTCATCCTTGGGAGCAATTTCCAAACACCTGAAGGTACCACGTTTATCTATACAAACAATAGTACGCAAGTATAAACACCATGGGACCATGCAGCCGTCATACCGCTCAGGAAGGAGACGTGTTCTGTCTCCTAGAGATGAACGTGCTTTAGTGAGAAAAGTGCAAATCAATCCCAGAACAACAGCAAAGGACTTTGTGAAGATACTGGAGGAAACAGGTACAAAAGTATCTATATCCACAGTAAAACGAGTCCTATATCGACATAACCCGAAAGGCCGCTCAGCAAGGAAGAAGCCACTGCTCCAAAACCGCCATAAAAAAGCCAGACTACGGTTTGCAACTGCACATGGGGACAAAGATCGTACTTCTTGGAGAAATGTCCTCTGGTCTGATGAAACAAAAATAGAACTGTTTGGCCATAATGACCATTGTTATGTTTGGAGGAAAAGGGGGGAGGCTTGCAAGCCGAAGAACACCATCCCAACCGTGAAGCACGGGGGTGGCAGCATCATGTTGTGGGGGTGCTTTGCTGCAGGAGGGACTGGTACACTTCACAAAATAGATGGCATCATAGCGTAGGAAAATTATGTGGATATATTGAAGCAACATCTCAAGACATCAGTCAGGAAGTTAAAGATTGGTTGCAAATGGGTCTTCCAAATGGACAATGACCCCGAGCATACTTCCAAAGTTGTGGCAAAATGGCTTAAGGACAACAAAGTCAAGGTATTGGAGAGGCCATCACAAAGCCCTGACCTCAATCCTATAGAACATTTGTGGTCAGAACTGAAAAAGCATGTACGAGCAAGGAGGCCTACAAACCTGACTCAGTTACACCAGCTCTGTCAGGAGGAATGGGCCAAAATTCACCCAACTTATTGTGGGAAGCTTGTGGAAGGCTACCCGAAACGTTTGACCTAAGTTCAACAATTTAAAGGCAATGCTAACAAATACTAATTGAGTGTATGTAAACTTCTGGGAATGCGATGAAAGAAATAAAAGCTGAAATAAATCATTCTCTCTACTATTATTCTGACATTTCACATTCTTAAAATAAAGTGGTGATCCTAACTGACCTAAGACGGGGAATTAATTGTCAGGAATTGTGAAAAATTGAGTTTAAATGTATTTTGCTAAGGTGTATGTAAATGACTTGAACTGTATGACCATATTAGACACACATATTTCCCTCAGAGTACACAGATCCACAAAGAATTAAAAAATAAACCCAGTTTTGATAAACTCCCATATCTACTGGGTGAAATACCACAGTGTGCCATCACAGCAGCAAGATGTGTGACCTGTTGCCACAAGAAAAGGTCAACCAGTGAAGAACAAACACCATTGTAAATACAACCCATATTTATGTTCATTTATTTTCCCTTTTGTACTTTAACTATTTGCACATCATTATACCACCGTATATAGACATATTATGACAATTTAAATGTCTTTATTATTTTGGAACTTCTGTGAGTGTAATGTTTAATGTTAATTTTTATTGTTTATTTCACTTTTTTTTTTATCTATTTCACTTGCTTTGGAAATGATAACATATGTTTCCCATGCTAATAAAGCCCCTTGAATTGAATTAAATTGAAATTGAGAGAGACAGAGAGAGAGAGAGAGAGAGAGAGAGAGAGAGAGAGAGAGAGAGAGAGAGAGAGAGACAGAGAGAGAGGGACAGAGAAGAGAGAGAGAGAGAGAGATGAGAGAGAGACAGAGAGAGAGAAGAGAGAGGCAGATAAGAGAGAGAGGCAGAGAGAGAGAGAAGAGAGAAGAGAGAGAGACAGAGAGAGAGAGAGAGAAGAGAGGCAGAGAGAGAGAGAAGAGAGAGAGAAGAGAGAGAAGAGGCAGAGAAGAGATAGAGGCAGAGAGAGAGAGAGGAGAGAGACAGAGAGAGAAGAGAGAGAGAAGAGAGAGAGAGAAGAGAGAGACAGAGAAGAGAGAGAGACAGAGAGAGAGAGGAGAGAGAGAGAGAGAGAAGAGAGGCAGAGAAAAGAGAGAGAGGCAGAGAAGAGAGAGAGAGGCAGAGAAGAGAGAGAGAGGCAGAGAAGAGAGAGAGAGGCAGAGAACGAGAGATAGAGAAGAGTGGGTTCATGTGTATTTCCCAGCAACAGCGTAATAGACACCTACAGAGGAGGTTTTAGCCAGATGAAATCCCCAGAGCTCAAGAGCTAGCCAGCCCTCTTTAAGCCCATCCTAATAATGAAATGTGTCAAAGCGCATAAAGATGAGATTTGAGCCTTTAGAAAGCAGGAAGTTAGCAGGCAGGGGTTTCCAAACACACACAGTCAGCAAAGTGTCGGGTCTGTTTGGGCAAGGTTGCATGTTAATAAACATCAGCCTGTCAATCAGTAAAAACCACCGGCTGAACGGAGCGTTTTATTAAATGTATTACAGGACCTTTACATTTTACATATTTAGTCATTTAGCAGACGCTCTTATCCAGAGCGACTTACAGTAGTGAATGTATACATTTCATACATTTTTTTTTTCACCCCCCGTACTGGTCCCCCATGGGAATCGAACCCACAACCCTGGCGTTGCAAACACCATGTTCTACCAACTGAGCCACACGGGACCTTCACACACGCGCCAAGGGGGGGGGGGAACACCAGCCCGTTACTCAAAGAGTAGTTTGAAGTAGGGGTTGTCACGGAGATAAAGAACAACGACCAGAGGAGGAGTCGCTTGGTCTCCAATAGTTACGAGGAGAAAAACAACAGCTCAATGAAAAGTCTGAACGTAAACAAATTCAACCGGGTAGAGTGTGTAGAAATTATAATTCACTTTCGCTTTTTATTAAATATCATTTACTCTCAAAAAACTAAAATGATTCAAATCACATTATTTTGAAAAGAAAATATATTAGCAGCTATTTTGGCTTATTTTGTGAGTTTATTAACATTTTTCATCGAGAAAATTTTATTATTGACAAGGAAAGGAAATGAAAGGAAAGGAAAGGAATGTTGTTTGTCCCTTTTCATATAATTGCTAGAAATAGTTTTCTAGATTGTATTTTGGCGATTCTTTCTCGCAATGTAAATATTGGGTTGCGACTGAGACAAACTAGTTCAATTTGGGTCCCAAGGCAAAACCGGTTGAGAACCACTGGTGTAAACTCAGTATATCACTATTGTCAATACTGTACTGTCAACTGTACTGTATACTGTCAACTGTACTGTATACTGTCAACTGTACTGTATACTGTCATCTGTACTGTATACTGTAAACTGTACTGTATACTGTCATCTGTACTGTATTTTATTTATTTTTTATTTCACCTTTATTTAACCAGGTAGGCAAGTTGAGAACAAGTTCTCATTTACAACTGCGACCTGGCCAAGATAAAGCAAAGCAGTTCGACAACATACAACAACACAGAGTTACACATGGAGTAAAACAACATACAATCAATGATGCAGTAGAAGAAAAAAAAAAATAAGACTATATACAATGTGAGCAAATTATGTGAGATAAGGGAGGTAAAGGCAAAAAAATGCCATGGTGGCAAAGTAAATAAAGTATAGCAAGAAAAACACTGGAATGGTAGATTTGTAGTTTGAAGAAAGTTCAGAGATAAAATATAAATAATATGGTGCAAAGGAGCAAAATAAATAAAATAAATAAATACAGTAGGGGAAGAGGTAGTAGTTTGGGCTAAATTATAGATGGGCTATGTACAGGTGCAGTGATCTGGGAGCTGCTCTGATAGCTGGTGCTTAAAGCTAGTGAGGGAGATAAGTGTTTCCAGTTTCAGTATACTGTCAACTGCACTGTAAACTGTCAACTGTACTGTATACTGTCAAATGTAGTGTATACTGTCAACTGCACTGTATACTGTCATCTGTACTGTATACTGTCAACTGTACTGTATACTGTAAACTGCACTGCATGTGCACATGATGCTAGCAGTGGGTGGGTGCAATAATTGAATAACATAGATTTCTAAATTTATTTTGCAACGCTCGCGCACACGACGCGAGTGGTGTAGTCAGCCTATAAGGCACTGCATCTCAGTGCAAGAGGTGACACTACAGTCCCTGGGGTTCGAACCCAGGCTGAATCCCATCCGGCCGTGATTGGGAGTCCCACAGGGCGGCGCACAATTGGCCCAGCGTCGTCCGGGTCTCCCCACCACCATGAATATCATACAATACGTCAATGCATTGGTGAGTTCCCTCTCTGATTCATTACAAAATGTTTGAAACTATACATTGTATTGTTTAGCCACTAACTGTTTATTAGTCTGTCTATTTTGATTTCCTTTCATGGTCGAAAAACAATGATCAATTGACGTGCCTGTTGAAAGTGTGGATTAGTACAGTTTCTCCTAAAATGGGGTGCACTGTGGGTAAATACGCCCATTCTTTGTCGTAATCGGAAGAGATGTCTTTGAGGTAAAATGTTCTCTAATGAATTCTCAGTTGAGTGAGTATTCTATAGTCTGGTATAGGATTGATATAGTCTGGTATAGGATTTATATAGTCTGGTATAGGATTTATATAGTCTGGTATAGGATTTATATAGTCTGGTATAGGATTTATATAGTCTGGTATAGGATTTATATAGTCTGGTATAGGATTTATATAGTCTGGTATAGGATTTATATAGTCTGGTATAGATAGGATTTATATAGCCTGGTATAGGATTTATATAGTCTGGTATAGGATTTATATAGTCTGGTATAGGATTTATATAGTCTGGTATAGATAGGATTTATATAGTCCGGTATAGATAGGATTTATATAGCCTGGTATAGGATTTATATAGTCTGGTATAGGATTTATATAGCCTGGTATAGGATTTATATAGTCTGGTATAGGATTTATATAGTCTGGTATAGGATTTATATAGTCTGGTATAGGATTTCTATAGTCTGGTATAGGATTTATATAGTCTGGTATAGGATTTATATAGCCTGGTATAGGATTTATATAGTCTGGTATAGGATTTATATAGTCTGGTATAGGATTTATATAGTCTGGTATAGATAGGATTTATATAGTCTGGTATAGGATTTATATAGTCTGGTATAGGATTTATATAGTCTGGTATAGGATTTATATAGTCTGGTATAGGATTTATATAGTCTGGTATAGAAAGGATTTATATAGTCCGGTATAGATAGGATTTATATAGCCTGGTATAGGATTTATATAGTCTGGTATAGGATTTATATAGCCTGGTATAGGATTTATATAGTCTGGTATAGGATTTATATAGTCTGGTATAGGATTTATATAGTCTGGTATAGGATTTATATAGTCTGGTATAGGATTTATATAGTCTGGTATAGGATTTATATAGTCTGGTATAGGATTTATATAGCCTGGTATAGGATTTATATAGTCTGGTATAGATAGGATTTATATAGCCTGGTATAGGATTTATATAGCCTAGTATAGGATTTATATAGTCTGGTATAGGATTTATATAGTCTGGTATAGATAGGATTTATATAGTCTGGTATAGGATTTATATAGTCTGGTATAGGATTTATATAGTCTGGTATAGATAGGATTTATATAGTCTGGTATAGGATTTATATAGCCTGGTATAGATAGGATTTATATAATCTGGTATAGGATTTATATAGCCCGGTATAGGATTTATATAGTCTGGTAAAGGATTTATATAGTCTGGTATAGGATTTATATAGTCTGGTATAGATAGGATTTATATAGTCTGGTATAGGATTTATATAGTCTGGTATAGATAGGATTTATATAGTCTGGTATAGATAGGATTTATATAGCCTGGTATAGATAGGATTTATATAGTCTGGTATAGGATTTATATAGCCTGGTATAGGATTTATATAGTCTGGTAAAGGATTTATATAGTCTGGTATAGGATTTATATAGTCTGGTATAGGATTTATATAGTCTGGTATAGATAGGATTTATATAGTCTGGTATAGGATTTATATAGTCTGGAAAAGGATTTATATAGTCTGGTATAGGATTTATATAGTCTGGTATAGGATTTATATAGTCTGGTATAGATAGGATTTATATAGTCTGGTATAGATAGGATTTATATAGTCTGGTATAGATAGGATTTATATAGTCTGGTATAGATAGGATTTATATAGCCTGGTATAGGATTTATATAGCCTGGTATAGGATTTATATAGTCTGGTATAGGATTTATATAGTCTGGTATAGATAGGATTTATATAGTCTGGTATAGGATTTATATAGTCTGGTATAGGATTTATATAGTCTGGTATAGATAGGATTTATATAGTCTGGTATAGGATTTATATAGCCTGGTATAGATAGGATTTATATAATCTGGTATAGGATTTATATAGCCCGGTATAGGATTTATATAGTCTGGTAAAGGATTTATATAGTCTGGTATAGGATTTATATAGTCTGGTATAGGATTTATATAGTCTGGTATAGATAGGATTTATATAGTCTGGTATAGGATTTATATAGTCTGGTATAGATAGGATTTATATAGTCTGGTATAGATAGGATTTATATAGCCTGGTATAGATAGGATTTATATAGTCTGGTATAGGATTTATATAGCCTGGTATAGGATTTATATAGTCTGGTAAAGGATTTATATAGTCTGGTATAGGATTTATATAGTCTGGTATAGGATTTATATAGTCTGGTATAGATAGGATTTATATAGTCTGGTATAGGATTTATATAGTCTGGTATAGATAGGATTTATATAGCCTGGTATAGGATTTATATAGTCTGGTATAGGATTTATATAGTCTGGTATAGGATTTATATAGCCTGGTATAGGATTTATATAGCCTGGTATAGGATTTATATAGTATGGTATAGGATTTATATAGTCTGGTATAGATAGGATTTATATAGTCTGGTATAGGATTTATATAGTCTGGTATAGATAGGATTTATATAGTCTGGTATAGGATTTATATAGCCTGGTATAGATAGGATTTATATAATCTGGTATAGGATTTATATAGCCTGGTATAGGATTTATATAGTCTGGTATAGATAGGATTTATATAGTCTGGTATAGGATTTATATAGTCTGGTATAGGATTTATATAGTCTGGTATAGGATTTATATAGTCTGGTATAGATAGGATTTATATAGTCTGGTATAGGATTTATATAGCCTGGTATAGGATTTATATAGTATGGTATAGGATTTATATAGTCTGGTATAGATAGGATTTATATAGTCTGGTATAGGATTTATATAGTCTGGTATAGATAGGATTTATATAGTCTGGTATAGGATTTATATAGCCTGGTATAGGATTTATATAGTCTGGTATAGGATTTATATAGTCTGGTATAGGATTTATATAGCCTGGTATAGGATTTATATAGTCTGGTATAGGATTTATATAGTCTGGTATAGATAGGATTTATATAGTCTGGTATATATAGGATTTATATAGCCTGGTATAGGATTTATATAGTCTGGTATAGGATTTATATAGTCTGGTATAAGATTTATATAGCCTGGTATAGGATTTATATAGTCTGGTATAGGATTTATATAGCCTGGTATAGGATTTATATAGCCTGGTATAGGATTTATATAGCCTGGTATAGGATTTATATAGTCTGGTATAGGATTTGTATAGTCTGGTATAGGATTTATATAGCCTGGTATAGGATTTATATAGTCTGGTATAGGATTTATATAGTCTGGTATAGATAGGATTTATATAGTCCGGTATAGATAGGATTTATATAGCCTGGTATAGGATTTATATAGTCTGGTATAGGATTTATATAGCCTGGTATAGGATTTATATAGTCTGGTATAGGATTTATATAGTCTGGTATAGATAGGATTTATATAGTCTGGTATAGGATTTATATAGTCTGGTATAGATAGGATTTATATAGCCTGGTATAGGATTTATATAGTCTGGTATAGGATTTATATAGTCTGGTATAGGATTTATATAGCCTGGTATAGGATTTATATAGCCTGGTATAGGATTTATATAGTATGGTATAGGATTTATATAGTCTGGTATAGATAGGATTTATATAGTCTGGTATAGGATTTATATAGTCTGGTATAGATAGGATTTATATAGTCTGGTATAGGATTTATATAGCCTGGTATAGATAGGATTTATATAATCTGGTATAGGATTTATATAGCCTGGTATAGGATTTATATAGTCTGGTATAGATAGGATTTATATAGTCTGGTATAGGATTTATATAGTCTGGTATAGGATTTATATAGTCTGGTATAGGATTTATATAGTCTGGTATAGATAGGATTTATATAGTCTGGTATAGGATTTATATAGCCTGGTATAGGATTTATATAGTATGGTATAGGATTTATATAGTCTGGTATAGATAGGATTTATATAGTCTGGTATAGGATTTATATAGTCTGGTATAGATAGGATTTATATAGTCTGGTATAGGATTTATATAGCCTGGTATAGGATTTATATAGTCTGGTATAGGATTTATATAGTCTGGTATAGGATTTATATAGCCTGGTATAGGATTTATATAGTCTGGTATAGGATTTATATAGTCTGGTATAGATAGGATTTATATAGTCTGGTATATATAGGATTTATATAGCCTGGTATAGGATTTATATAGTCTGGTATAGGATTTATATAGTCTGGTATAAGATTTATATAGCCTGGTATAGGATTTATATAGTCTGGTATAGGATTTATATAGCCTGGTATAGGATTTATATAGCCTGGTATAGGATTTATATAGCCTGGTATAGGATTTATATAGCCTGGTATAGGATTTATATAGTCTGGTATAGGATTTATATAGTCTGGTATAGGATTTATATAGCCTGGTATAGGATTTATATAGTCTGGTATAGGATTTATATAGTCTGGTATAGGATTTATATAGTCTGGTATAGATAGGATTTATATAGTCCGGTATAGATAGGATTTATATAGCCTGGTATAGGATTTATATAGTCTGGTATAGGATTTATATAGCCTGGTATAGGATTTATATAGTCTGGTATAGGATTTATATAGTCTGGTATAGGATTTATATAGTCTGGTATAGGATTTATATAGTCTGGTATAGGATTTATATAGTCTGGTATAGGATTTATATAGTCTGGTATAGGATTTATATAGTCTGGTATAGGATTTATATAGTCTGGTATAGGATTTATATAGCCTGGTATAGGATTTATATAGTCTGGAAAAGGATTTATATAGTCTGGTATAGGATTTATATAGTCTGGTATAGGATTTATATAGTCTGGTATAGATAGGATTTATATAATCTGGTATAGGATTTATATAGCCCGGTATAGGATTTATATAGTCTGGTAAAGGATTTATATAGTCTGGTATAGGATTTATATAGTCTGGTATAGATAGGATTTATATAGTCTGGTATAGGATTTATATAGTCTGGTATAGATAGGATTTATATAGTCTGGTATAGATAGGATTTATATAGCCTGGTATAGATAGGATTTATATAGTCTGGTATAGGATTTATATAGACTGGTATAGGATTTATATAGTCTGGTAAAGGATTTATATAGTCTGGTATAGGATTTATATAGTCTGGTATAGGATTTATATAGTCTGGTATAGATAGGATTTATATAGTCTGGTATAGGATTTATATAGTCTGGAAAAGGATTTATATAGTCTGGTATAGGATTTATATAGTCTGGTATAGGATTTATATAGTCTGGTATAGATAGGATTTATATAGTCTGGTATAGATAGGATTTATATAGTCTGGTATAGATAGGATATATATAGTCTGGTATAGATAGGATTTATATAGCCTGGTATAGGATTTATATAGCCTGGTATAGGATTTATATAGTCTGGTATAGGATTTATATAGTCTGGTATAGATAGGATTTATATAGTCTGGTATAGGATTTATATAGTCTGGTATAGATAGGATTTATATAGTCTGGTATAGGATTTATATAGTCTGGTATAGATAGGATTTATATAGTCTGGTATAGATAGGATTTATATAGCCTGGTATAGATAGGATTTATATAGTCTGGTATAGGATTTATATAGCCTGGTATAGGATTTATATAGTCTGGTAAAGGATTTATATAGTCTGGTATAGGATTTATATAGTCTGGTATAGGATTTATATAGTCTGGTATAGATAGGATTTATATAGTCTGGTATAGGATTTATATAGTCTGGTATAGATAGGATTTATATAGCCTGGTATAGGATTTATATAGTCTGGTATAGGATTTATATAGTCTGGTATAGGATTTATATAGCCTGGTATAGGATTTATATAGCCTGGTATAGGATTTATATAGTATGGTATAGGATTTATATAGTCTGGTATAGATAGGATTTATATAGTCTGGTATAGGATTTATATAGTCTGGTATAGATAGGATTTATATAGTCTGGTATAGGATTTATATAGCCTGGTATAGATAGGATTTATATAATCTGGTATAGGATTTATATAGCCTGGTATAGGATTTATATAGTCTGGTATAGATAGGATTTATATAGTCTGGTATAGGATTTATATAGTCTGGTATAGGATTTATATAGTCTGGTATAGGATTTATATAGTCTGGTATAGATAGGATTTATATAGTCTGGTATAGGATTTATATAGCCTGGTATAGGATTTATATAGTATGGTATAGGATTTATATAGTCTGGTATAGATAGGATTTATATAGTCTGGTATAGGATTTATATAGTCTGGTATAGATAGGATTTATATAGTCTGGTATAGGATTTATATAGCCTGGTATAGGATTTATATAGTCTGGTATAGGATTTATATAGTCTGGTATAGGATTTATATAGCCTGGTATAGGATTTATATAGTCTGGTATAGGATTTATATAGTCTGGTATAGATAGGATTTATATAGTCTGGTATATATAGGATTTATATAGCCTGGTATAGGATTTATATAGTCTGGTATAGGATTTATATAGTCTGGTATAAGATTTATATAGCCTGGTATAGGATTTATATAGTCTGGTATAGGATTTATATAGCCTGGTATAGGATTTATATAGCCTGGTATAGGATTTATATAGTCTGGTATAGGATTTATATAGTCTGGTATAGGATTTATATAGTCTGGTATAGGATTTATATAGTCTGGTATAGGATTTATATAGTCTGGTATAGGATTTATATAGTCTGGTATAGGATTTATATAGTCTGGTATAGGATTTATATAGTCTGGTATAGATAGGATTTATATAGTCTGGTATAGGATTTATATAGTCTGGTATAGGATTTATATAGCCTGGTATAGATAGGATTTATATAGTCTGGTACAGATAGGATTTATATAGTCTGGTATAGGATTTATATAGTCTGGTATAGGATTTATATAGTCTGGTATAGGATTTATATAGCCTGGTATAGGATTTATATAGTCTGGTATAGGATTTATATAGTCTGGTATAGATAGGATTTATATAGTCTGGTATAGATAGGATTTATATAGCCTGGTATAGGATTTATATAGTCTGGTATAGGATTTATATAGTCTGGTATAGGATTTATATAGTCTGGTATAGGATTTATATAGCCTGGTATAGGATTTATATAGTCTGGTATAGGATTTATATAGCCTGGTATAGGATTTATATAGCCTGGTAAAGGATTTATATAGCCTGGTATAGGATTTATATAGTCTGGTATAGGATTTATATAGTCTGGTATAGGATTTATATAGTCTGGTATAGATAGGATTTATATAGTCTGGTATAGATAGGATTTATATAGTCTGGTATAGGATTTATATAGTCTGGTATAGGATTTATATAGCCTGGTATAGATAGGATTTATATAGTCTGGTACAGATAGGATTTATATAGTCTGGTATAGGATTTATATAGTCTGGTATAGGATTTATATAGTCTGGTATAGGATTTATATAGCCTGGTATAGGATTTATATAGTCTGGTATAGGATTTATATAGTCTGGTATAGATAGGATTTATATAGTCTGGTAAAGATAGGATTTATATAGCCTGGTATAGGATTTATATAGTCTGGTATAGGATTTATATAGTCTGGTATAGGATTTATATAGTCTGGTATAGGATTTATATAGCCTGGTATAGGATTTATATAGTCTGGTATAGGATTTATATAGCCTGGTATAGGATTTATATAGCCTGGTATAGGATTTATATAGTCTGGTATAGGATTTATATAGTCTGGTATAGGATTTATATAGTCTGGTATAGATAGGATTTATATAGTCTGGTATAGGATTTATATAGTCTGGTATAGGATTTATATAGTCTGGTATAGGATTTATATAGTCTGGTATAGGATTTATATAGCCTGGTAAAGGATTTATATAGTCTGGTATCGGATTTATATAGTCTGGTATAGATAGGATTTATATAGCCTGGTATAGGATTTATATAGTCTGGTATAGGATTTATATAGCCTGGTATAGGATTTATATAGCCTGGTATAGGATTTATATAGCCTGGTATAGGATTTATATAGTCTGGTACAGGATTTATATAGTCTGGTATAGGATTTATATAGTCTGGTATAGATAGGATTTAAATAGTCTGGTATAGGATTTATATAGTCTGGTATAGGATTTATATAGTCTGGTATAGGATTTATATAGCCTGGTATAGGATTTATATAGCCTGGTACAGGATTTATATAGCCTGGTATAGGATTTATATAGCCTGGTATAGGATTTATATAGTCTGGTATAGGATTTATATAGTCTGGTATAGGATTTATATAGTCTGGTATAGATAGGATTTATATAGTCTGGTATAGGATTTATATAGTCTGGTATAGATAGGATTTATATAGCCTGGTATAGGATTTATATAGTCTGGTATAGGATTTATATAGTCTGGTATAGGATTTATATAGCCTGGTATAGGATTTATATAGCCTGGTATAGGATTTATATAGCCTGGTATAGGATTTATATAGTCTGGTATAGGATTTATATAGTCTGGTATAGGATTTATATAGCCTGGTATAGATAGGATTTATATAGTCTGGTACAGATAGGATTTATATAGTCTGGTATAGGATTTATATAGTCTGGTATAGGATTTATATAGTCTGGTATAGGATTTATATAGCCTGGTATAGGATTTATATAGTCTGGTATAGGATTTATATAGTCTGGTATAGATAGGATTTATATAGTCTGGTAAAGATAGGATTTATATAGCCTGGTATAGGATTTATATAGTCTGGTATAGGATTTATATAGTCTGGTATAGGATTTATATAGTCTGGTATAGGATTTATATAGCCTGGTATAGGATTTATATAGTCTGGTATAGGATTTATATAGCCTGGTATAGGATTTATATAGCCTGGTATAGGATTTATATAGTCTGGTATAGGATTTATATAGTCTGGTATAGGATTTATATAGTCTGGTATAGATAGGATTTATATAGTCTGGTATAGGATTTATATAGTCTGGTATAGGATTTATATAGTCTGGTATAGGATTTATATAGTCTGGTATAGGATTTATATAGCCTGGTAAAGGATTTATATAGTCTGGTATCGGATTTATATAGTCTGGTATAGATAGGATTTATATAGCCTGGTATAGGATTTATATAGTCTGGTATAGGATTTATATAGCCTGGTATAGGATTTATATAGCCTGGTATAGGATTTATATAGCCTGGTATAGGATTTATATAGCCTGGTATAGGATTTATATAGCCTGGTATAGGATTTATATAGTCTGGTACAGGATTTATATAGTCTGGTATAGGATTTATATAGTCTGGTATAGATAGGATTTATATAGTCTGGTATAGGATTTATATAGTCTGGTATAGGATTTATATAGTCTGGTATAGGATTTATATAGCCTGGTATAGGATTTATATAGCCTGGTACAGGATTTATATAGCCTGGTATAGGATTTATATAGCCTGGTATAGGATTTATATAGTCTGGTATAGGATTTATATAGTCTGGTATAGGATTTATATAGTCTGGTATAGATAGGATTTATATAGTCTGGTATAGGATTTATATAGTCTGGTATAGATAGGATTTATATAGCCTGGTATAGGATTTATATAGTCTGGTATAGGATTTATATAGTCTGGTATAGGATTTATATAGCCTGGTATAGGATTTATATAGCCTGGTATAGGATTTATATAGTCTGGTATAGGATTTATATAGTCTGGTATAGATAGGATTTATATAGTCTGGTATAGGATTTATATAGTGTGGTATAGGATTTATATAGCCTGGTATAGGATTTATATAGTCTGGTATAGATAGGATTTATATAGTCTGGTATAGATAGGATTTATATAGCCTGGTATAGATAGGATTTATATAGTCTGGTATAGGATTTATATAGCCTGGTATAGGATTTATATAGTCTGGTAAAGGATTTATATAGTCTGGTATAGGATTTATATAGTCTGGTATAGGATTTATATAGTCTGGTATAGATAGGATTTATATAGTCTGGTATAGGATTTATATAGTCTGGTATAGATAGGATTTATATAGCCTGGTATAGGATTTATATAGTCTGGTATAGGATTTATATAGTCTGGTATAGGATTTATATAGCCTGGTATAGGATTTATATAGCCTGGTATAGGATTTATATAGTATGGTATAGGATTTATATAGTCTGGTATAGATAGGATTTATATAGTCTGGTATAGGATTTATATAGTCTGGTATAGATAGGATTTATATAGTCTGGTATAGGATTTATATAGCCTGGTATAGGATTTATATAGTCTGGTACAGGATTTATATAGTCTGGTATAGGATTTATATAGTCTGGTATAGATAGGATTTATATAGTCTGGTATAGATAGGATTTATATAGCCTGGTATAGATAGGATTTATATAGTCTGGTATAGGATTTATATAGTCTGGTATAGGATTTATATAGTCTGGTATAGGATTTATATAGTCTGGTATAGGCTTTATATAGTCTGGTATAGGATGTATATAGTCTGGTATAGGATTTATATAGTGTGGTAAAGGATTTATATAGTCTGGTATAGATAGGATTTATATAGTCTGGTATAGGATTTATATAGTCTGGTATAGGATTTATATAGTCTGGTATAGGATTTATATAGTCTGGTATAGATAGGATTTATATAGTCTGGTATAGATAGGATTTATATAGTCTGGTATAGGATGTATATAGCCTGGTATAGATAGGATTTATATAGTCTGGTATAGGATTTATATAGTCTGGTATAGGATTTATATAGCCTGGTATAGGATTTATATAGTCTGGTATAGGATTTATATAGTCTGGTATAGGATTTATATAGCCTGGTATAGGATTTATATAGTCTGGTATAGGATTTATATAGTCTGGTATAGATAGGATTTATATAGTCTGGTATAGATAGGATTTATATAGCCTGGTATAGGATTTATATAGTCTGGTATAGGATTTATATAGTCTGGTATAGGATTTATATAGCCTGGTATAGGATTTATATAGTCTGGTATAGGATTTATATAGCCTGGTATAGGATTTATATAGCCTGGTATAGGATTTATATAGCCTGGTATAGGATTTATATAGTCTGGTATAGGATTTATATAGTCTGGTATAGGATTTATATACTCTGGTATAGGATTTATATAGTCTGGTATAGGATTTATATAGTCTGGTATAGATAGGATTTATATAGTCTGGTATAGATAGGATTTATATAGTCTGGTATAGATAGGATTTATATAGTCTGGTATAGGATTTATATAGTCTGGTATAGGATTTATATAGCCTGGTATAGGATTTATATAGCCTGGTATAGGATTTATATAGTATGGTATAGGATTTATATAGTCTGGTATAGATAGGATTTATATAGTCTGGTATAGGATTTATATAGTCTGGTATAGATAGGATTTATATAGTCTGGTATAGGATTTATATAGCCTGGTATAGATAGGATTTATATAATCTGGTATAGGATTTATATAGCCTGGTATAGGATTTATATAGTCTGGTATAGATAGGATTTATATAGTCTGGTATAGGATTTATATAGTCTGGTATAGGATTTATATAGTCTGGTATAGGATTTATATAGCCTGGTATAGGATTTATATAGTCTGGTATAGGATTTATATAGTCTGGTATAGGATTTATATAGCCTGGTATAGGATTTATATAGTCTGGTATAGGATTTATATAGCCTGGTATAGGATTTATATAGCCTGGTATAGGATTTATATAGCCTGGTATAGGATTTATATAGCCTGGTATAGGATTTATATAGTCTGGTATAGGATTTATATAGTCTGGTATAGGATTTATATAGTCTGGTATAGGATTTATATAGTCTGGTATAGGATTTATATAGTCTGGTATAGGATTTATATAGTCTGGTATAGATAGGATTTATATAGTCTGGTATAGATAGGATTTATATAGTCTGGTATAGATAGGATTTATATAGTCTGGTATAGGATTTATATAGTCTGGTATAGGATTTATATAGCCTGGTATAGATAGGATTTATATAGTCTGGTACAGATAGGATTTATATAGTCTGGTATAGGATTTATATAGTCTGGTATAAGATTTATATAGTCTGGTATAGGATTTATATAGCCTGGTATAGGATTTATATAGTCTGGTATAGGATTTATATAGTCTGGTATAGATAGGATTTATATAGTCTGGTATAGATAGGATTTATATAGCCTGGTATAGGATTTATATAGTCTGGTATAGGATTTATATAGTCTGGTATAGGATTTATATAGTCTGGTATAGGATTTATATAGCCTGGTATAGGATTTATATAGTCTGGTATAGGATTTATATAGCCTGGTATAGGATTTATATAGCCTGTTATAGGATTTATATAGCCTGGTATAGGATTTATATAGTCTGGTATAGGATTTATATAGTCTGGTATAGGATGTATATAGTCTGGTATAGAATTTATATAGTCTGGTATAGGATTTATATAGTCTGGTATAGGATTTATATAGTCTGGTATAGATAGGATTTATATAGTCTGGTATAGATAGGATTTATATAGTCTGGTATAGATAGGATTTATATAGTCTGGTATAGGATTTATATAGTCTGGTATAGGATTTATATAGCCTGGTATAGATAGGATTTATATAGTCTGGTACAGATAGGATTTATATAGTCTGGTATAGGATTTATATAGTCTGGTATAGATAGGATTTATATAGTCTGGTATAGGATTTATATAGTCTGGTATAGGATTTATATAGTCTGGTATAGGATTTATATAGCCTGGTATAGGATTTATATAGCCTGGTATAGGATTTATATAGCCTGGTATAGGATTTATATAGTCTGGTATAGGATTTATATAGTCTGGTATAGGATTTATATAGTCTGGTATAGATAGGATTTATATAGTCTGGTATAGGATTTATATAGTCTGGTATAGGATTTATATAGTCTGGTATAGGATTTATATAGCCTGGTATAGGATTTATATAGTCTGGTATCGGATTTATATAGTCTGGTATAGATAGGATTTATATAGCCTGGTATAGGATTTATATAGTCTGGTATAGGATTTATATAGCCTGGTATAGGATTTATATAGCCTGGTATAGGATTTATATAGCCTGGTATAGGATTTATATAGCCTGGTATAGGATTTATATAGCCTGGTATAGGATTTATATAGTCTGGTACAGGATTTATATAGTCTGGTATAGGATTTATATAGTCTGGTATAGATAGGATTTATATAGTCTGGTATAGGATTTATATAGTCTGGTATAGGATTTATATAGTCTGGTATAGGATTTATATAGCCTGGTATAGGATTTATATAGCCTGGTATAGGATTTATATAGCCTGGTATAGGATTTATATAGCCTGGTATAGGATTTATATAGTCTGGTATAGGATTTATATAGTCTGGTATAGATAGGATTTATATAGTCTGGTATAGGATTTATATAGTCTGGTATAGATAGGATTTATATAGCCTGGTATAGGATTTATATAGTCTGGTATAGGACTTATATAGTCTGGTATAGGATTTATATAGCCTGGTATAGGATTTATATAGCCTGGTATAGGATTTATATAGTCTGGTATAGGATTTATATAGTCTGGTATAGATAGGATTTATATAGTCTGGTATAGGATTTATATAGTCTGGTATAGGATTTATATAGTCTGGTATAGATAGGATTTATATAGTCTGGTATAGGATTTATATAGCCTGGTATAGATAGGATTTATATAATCTGGTATAGGATTTATATAGCCTGGTATAGGATTTATATAGTCTGGTATAGATAGGATTTATATAGTCTGGTATAGATAGGATTTATATAGCCTGGTATAGATAGGAATTATTCAGTCTGGTATAGGATTTATATAGCCTGGTATAGGATTTATATAGTCTGGTAAAGGATTTATATAGTCTGGTATAGGATTTATATAGTCTGGTATAGGATTTATATAGTCTGGTATAGATAGGATTTATATAGTCTGGTATAGGATTTATATAGTCTGGTATAGATAGGATTTATATAGTCTGGTATAGATAGGATTTATATAGTCTGGTATAGGATTTATATAGTCTGGTATAGGATTTATATAGTCTGGTATAGATAGGATTTATATAGTCTGGTATAGGATTTATATAGCCTGGTATAGATAGGATTTATATAATCTGGTATAGGATTTATATAGCCTGGTATAGGATTTATATAGTCTGGTATAGATAGGATTTATATAGTCTGGTATAGATAGGATTTATATAGCCTGGTATAGATAGGATTTATTCAGTCTGGTATAGGATTTATATAGCCTGGTATAGGATTTATATAGTCTGGTAAAGGATTTATATAGTCTGGTATAGGATTTATATAGTCTGGTATAGGATTTATATAGTCTGGTATAGATAGGATTTATATAGTCTGGTATAGGATTTATATAGTCTGGTATAGATAGGATTTATATAGCCTGGTATAGGATTTATATAGTCTGGTATAGGATTTATATAGTCTGGTATAGGATTTATATAGCCTGGTATAGGATTTATATAGCCTGGTATAGGATTTATATAGTATGGTATAGGATTTATATAGTCTGGTATAGATAGGATTTATATAGTCTGGTATAGGATTTATATAGTCTGGTATAGATAGGATTTATATAGTCTGGTATAGGATTTATATAGCCTGGTATAGATAGGATTTATATAATCTGGTATAGGATTTATATAGCCTGGTATAGGATTTATATAGTCTGGTATAGATAGGATTTATATAGTCTGGTATAGATAGGATTTATATAGCCTGGTATAGATAGGATTTATATAGTCTGGTATAGGATTTATATAGTCTGGTATAGGATTTATATAGTCTGGTATAGGATTTATATAGTCTGGTATAGGCTTTATATAGTCTGGTATAGGATGTATATAGTCTGGTATAGGATTTATATAGTCTGGTAAAGGATTTATATAGTCTGGTATAGATAGGATTTATATAGTCTGGTATAGGATTTATATAGTCTGGTATAGGATTTATATAGTCTGGTATAGGATTTATATAGTCTGGTATAGATAGGATTTATATAGTCTGGTATAGATAGGATTTATATAGTCTGGTATAGGATGTATATAGCCTGGTATAGATAGGATTTATATAGTCTGGTATAGGATTTATATAGTCTGGTATAGGATTTATATAGCCTGGTATAGGATTTATATAGTCTGGTATAGGATTTATATAGTCTGGTATAGGATTTATATAGCCTGGTATAGGATTTATATAGTCTGGTATAGGATTTATATAGTCTGGTATAGATAGGATTTATATAGTCTGGTATAGATAGGATTTATATAGCCTGGTATAGGATTTATATAGTCTGGTATAGGATTTATATAGTCTGGTATAGGATTTATATAGCCTGGTATAGGATTTATATAGTCTGGAATAGGATTTATATAGCCTGGTATAGGATTTATATAGCCTGGTATAGGATTTATATAGCCTGGTATAGGATTTATATAGTCTGGTATAGGATTTATATAGTCTGGTATAGGATTTATATAGTCTGGTATAGATAGGATTTATATAGTCTGGTATAGATAGGATTTATATAGTCTGGTATAGATAGGATTTATATAGTCTGGTATAGGATTTATATAGTCTGGTATAGGATTTATATAGCCTGGTATAGATAGGATTTATATAGTCTGGTACAGATAGGATTGATATAGTCTGGTATAGGATTTATATAGTCTGGTATAGGATTTATATAGTCTGGTATAGGATTTATATAGCCTGGTATAGGATTTATATAGTCTGGTATAGGATTTATATAGTCTGGTATAGATAGGATTTATATAGTCTGGTATAGATAGGATTTATATAGCCTGGTATAGGATTTATATAGTCTGGTATAGGATTTATATAGTCTGGTATAGGATTTATATAGTCTGGTATAGGATTTATATAGCCTGGTATAGGATTTATATAGTCTGGTATAGGATTTATATAGCCTGGTATAGGATTTATATAGCCTGGTATAGGATTTATATAGCCTGGTATAGGATTTATATAGTCTGGTATAGGATTTATATAGTCTGGTATAGGATTTATATAGTCTGGTATAGGATTTATATAGTCTGGTATAGGATTTATATAGCCTGGTATAGGATTTATATAGCCTGGTATAGGATTTATATAGCCTGGTATAGGATTTATATAGCCTGGTATAGGATTTATATAGTCTGGTATAGGATTTATATAGTCTGGTATAGGATTTATATAGTCTGGTATAGATAGGATTTATATAGTCTGGTATAGGATTTATATAGTCTGGTATAGGATTTATATAGTCTGGTATAGGATTTATATAGTCTGGTATAGGATTTATATAGCCTGGTATAGGATTTATATAGTCTGGTATCGGATTTATATAGTCTGGTATAGATAGGATTTATATAGCCTGGTATAGGATTTATATAGTCTGGTATAGGATTTATATAGCCTGGAATAGGATTTATATAGTCTGGTATAGATAGGATTTATATAGTCTGGTATAGGATTTATATAGCCTGGTATAGGATTTATATAGTCTGGTATAGGATTTATATAGCCTGGTATAGGATTTATATAGCCTGGTATAGGATTTATATAGTATGGTATAGGATTTATATAGTCTGGTATAGATAGGATTTATATAGTCTGGTATAGGATTTATATAGTCTGGTATAGATAGGATTTATATAGTCTGGTATAGGATTTATATAGCCTGGTATAGATAGGATTTATATAATCTGGTATAGGATTTATATAGCCTGGTATAGGATTTATATAGTCTGGTATAGATAGGATTTATATAGTCTGGTATAGATAGGATTTATATAGCCTGGTATAGATAGGATTTATATAGTCTGGTATAGGATTTATATAGTCTGGTATAGGATTTATATAGTCTGGTATAGGATTTATATAGTCTGGTATAGGCTTTATATAGTCTGGTATAGGATGTATATAGTCTGGTATAGGATTTATATAGTCTGGTAAAGGATTTATATAGTCTGGTATAGATAGGATTTATATAGTCTGGTATAGGATTTATATAGTCTGGTATAGGATTTATATAGTCTGGTATAGGATTTATATAGTCTGGTATAGATAGGATTTATATAGTCTGGTATAGATAGGATTTATATAGTCTGGTATAGGATGTATATAGCCTGGTATAGATAGGATTTATATAGTCTGGTTAGGATTTATATAGTCTGGTATAGGATTTATATAGCCTGGTATAGGATTTATATAGTCTGGTATAGGATTTATATAGTCTGGTATAGGATTTATATAGCCTGGTATAGGATTTATATAGTCTGGTATAGGATTTATATAGTCTGGTATAGATAGGATTTATATAGTCTGGTATAGATAGGATTTATATAGCCTGGTATAGGATTTATATAGTCTGGTATAGGATTTATATAGTCTGGTATAGGATTTATATAGCCTGGTATAGGATTTATATAGTCTGGTATAGGATTTATATAGCCTGGTATAGGATTTATATAGCCTGGTATAGGATTTATATAGTCTGGTATAGATAGGATTTATATAGTCTGGTATAGATAGGATTTATATAGTCTGGTATAGATAGGATTTATATAGTCTGGTATAGGATTTATATAGTCTGGTATAGGATTTATATAGCCTGGTATAGATAGGATTTATATAGTCTGGTACAGATAGGATTGATATAGTCTGGTATAGGATTTATATAGTCTGGTATAGGATTTATATAGTCTGGTATAGGATTTATATAGCCTGGTATAGGATTTATATAGTCTGGTATAGGATTTATATAGCCTGGTATAGGATTTATATAGCCTGGTATAGGATTTATATAGCCTGGTATAGGATTTATATAGCCTGGTATAGGATTTATATAGTCTGGTATAGGATTTATATAGTCTGGTATAGGATTTATATAGTCTGGTATAGATAGGATTTATATAGTCTGGTATAGATAGGATTTATATAGTCTGGTATAGATAGGATTTATATAGTCTGGTATAGGATTTATATAGTCTGGTATAGGATTTATATAGCCTGGTATAGATAGGATTTATATAGTCTGGTACAGATAGGATTGATATAGTCTGGTATAGGATTTATATAGTCTGGTATAGGATTTATATAGTCTGGTATAGGATTTATATAGCCTGGTATAGGATTTATATAGTCTGGTATAGGATTTATATAGTCTGGTATAGATAGGATTTATATAGTCTGGTATAGATAGGATTTATATAGCCTGGTATAGGATTTATATAGTCTGGTATAGGATTTATATAGTCTGGTATAGGATTTATATAGTCTGGTATAGGATTTATATAGCCTGGTATAGGATTTATATAGTCTGGTATAGGATTTATATAGCCTGGTATAGGATTTATATAGCCTGGTATAGGATTTATATAGCCTGGTATAGGATTTATATAGCCTGGTATAGGATTTATATAGTCTGGTATAGGATTTATATAGTCTGGTATAGGATTTATATAGTCTGGTATAGGATTTATATAGTCTGGTATAGGATTTATATAGCCTGGTATAGGATTTATATAGCCTGGTATAGGATTTATATAGCCTGGTATAGGATTTATATAGCCTGGTATAGGATTTATATAGTCTGGTATAGGATTTATATAGTCTGGTATAGGATTTATATAGTCTGGTATAGATAGGATTTATATAGTCTGGTATAGGATTTATATAGTCTGGTATAGGATTTATATAGTCTGGTATAGGATTTATATAGTCTGGTATAGGATTTATATAGCCTGGTATAGGATTTATATAGTCTGGTATCGGATTTATATAGTCTGGTATAGATAGGATTTATATAGCCTGGTATAGGATTTATATAGTCTGGTATAGGATTTATATAGCCTGGAATAGGATTTATATAGTCTGGTATAGATAGGATTTATATAGTCTGGTATAGGATTTATATAGCCTGGTATAGGATTTATATAGTCTGGTATAGGATTTATATAGCCTGGTATAGGATTTATATAGTCTGGTATAGGATTTATATAGTCTGGTATAGGATTTATATAGTCTGGTATAGATAGGATTTATATAGTCTGGTATAGGATTTATATAGTCTGGTATAGATAGGATTTATATAGTCTGGTATAGGATTTATATAGCCTGGTATAGATAGGATTTATATAATCTGGTATAGGATTTATATAGCCTGGTATAGGATTTATATAGTCTGGTATAGATAGGATTTATATAGTCTGGTATAGATAGGATTTATATAGCCTGGTATAGATAGGATTTATATAGTCTGGTATAGGATTTATATAGTCTGGTATAGGATTTATATAGTCTGGTATAGGATTTATATAGTCTGGTATAGGCTTTATATAGTCTGGTATAGGATGTATATAGTCTGGTATAGGATTTATATAGTCTGGTAAAGGATTTATATAGTCTGGTATAGATAGGATTTATATAGTCTGGTATAGGATTTATATAGTCTGGTATAGGATTTATATAGTCTGGTATAGGATTTATATAGTCTGGTATAGATAGGATTTATATAGTCTGGTATAGATAGGATTTATATAGTCTGGTATAGGATGTATATAGCCCGGTATAGATAGGATTTATATAGTCTGGTTAGGATTTATATAGTCTGGTATAGGATTTATATAGCCTGGTATAGGATTTATATAGTCTGGTATAGGATTTATATAGTCTGGTATAGGATTTATATAGCCTGGTATAGGATTTATATAGTCTGGTATAGGATTTATATAGTCTGGTATAGATAGGATTTATATAGTCTGGTATAGATAGGATTTATATAGCCTGGTATAGGATTTATATAGTCTGGTATAGGATTTATATAGTCTGGTATAGGATTTATATAGCCTGGTATAGGATTTATATAGTCTGGTATAGGATTTATATAGCCTGGTATAGGATTTATATAGCCTGGTATAGGATTTATATAGCCTGGTATAGGATTTATATAGTCTGGTATAGGATTTATATAGTCTGGTATAGGATTTATATAGTCTGGTATAGGATTTATATAGTCTGGTATAGATAGGATTTATATAGTCTGGTATAGATAGGATTTATATAGTCTGGTATAGATAGGATTTATATAGTCTGGTATAGGATTTATATAGTCTGGTATAGGATTTATATAGCCTGGTATAGATAGGATTTATATAGTCTGGTACAGATAGGATTGATATAGTCTGGCATAGGATTTATATAGTCTGGTATAGGATTTATATAGTCTGGTATAGGATTTATATAGCCTGGTATAGGATTTATATAGTCTGGTATAGGATTTATATAGCCTGGTATAGATAGGATTTATATAGTCTGGTATAGATAGGATTTATATAGCCTGGTATAGGATTTATATAGTCTGGTATAGGATTTATATAGTCTGGTATAATAGGATTTATATAGTCTGGTATAGGATTTATATAGTCTGGTAAAGGATTTATATAGTCTGGTATAGGATTTATATAGCCTGGTATAGGATTTATATAGCCTGGTATAGGATTTATATAGCCTGGTATAGGATTTATATAGCCTGGTATAGGATTTATATAGTCTGGTATAGGATTTATATAGTCTGGTATAGGATTTATATAGTCTGGTATAGGATTTATATAGTCTGGTATAGGATTTATATAGCCTGGTATAGGATTTATATAGCCTGGTATAGGATTTATATAGCCTGGTATAGGATTTATATAGCCTGGTATAGGATTTATATAGTCTGGTATAGGATTTATATAGTCTGGTATAGGATTTATATAGTCTGGTATAGATAGGATTTATATAGTCTGGTATAGGATTTATATAGTCTGGTATAGGATTTATATAGTCTGGTATAGGATTTATATAGTCTGGTATAGGATTTATATAGCCTGGTATAGGATTTATATAGTCTGGTATCGGATTTATATAGTCTGGTATAGATAGGATTTATATAGCCTGGTATAGGATTTATATAGTCTGGTATAGGATTTATATAGCCTGGAATAGGATTTATATAGTCTGGTATAGATAGGATTTATATAGTCTGGTATAGGATTTATATAGCCTGGTATAGGATTTATATAGTCTGGTATAGGATTTATATAGCCTGGTATAGGATTTATATAGCCTGGTATAGGATTTATATAGCCTGGTATAGGATTTATATAGTCTGGTATCGGATTTATATAGTCTGGTATAGATAGGATTTATATAGTCTGGTATAGGATTTATATAGTCTGGTATAGGATTTATATAGCCTGGTATAGGATTTATATAGCCTGGTATAGGATTTATATAGCCTGGTATAGGATTTATATAGCCTGGTATAGGATTTATATAGTCTGGTATAGGATTTATATAGTCTGGTATAGGATTTATATAGTCTGGTATAGATAGGATTTATATAGTCTGGTATAGGATTTATATAGTCTGGTATAGGATTTATATAGTCTGGTATAGGATTTATATAGTCTGGTATAGGATTTATATAGCCTGGTATAGGATTTATATAGTCCGGTATCGGATTTATATAGTCTGGTATAGATAGGATTTATATAGCCTGGTATAGGATTTATATAGTCTGGTATAGGATTTATATAGTCTGGTATAGATAGGATTTATATAGTCTGGTATAGGATTTATATAGCCTGGTATAGGATTTATATAGCCTGGTATAGGATTTATATAGCCTGGTATAGGATTTATATAGCCTGGTATAGGATTTATATAGCCTGGTATAGGATTTATATAGTCTGGTATAGGATTTATATAGTCTGGTATAGGATTTATATAGTCTGGTATAGATAGGATTTATATAGTCTGGTATAGGATTTATATAGTCTGGTATAGATAGGATTTATATAGTCTGGTATAGGATTTATATAGTCTGGTATAGGATTTATATAGTCTGGTATAGGATTTATATAGTCTGGTATAGGATTTATATAGCCTGGTATAGGATTTATATAGCCTGGTATAGGATTTATATAGCCTGGTATAGGATTTATATAGTCTGGTATAGGATTTATATAGTCTGGTATAGGATTTATATAGTCTGGTATAGATAGGATTTATATAGTCTGGTAAAGGATTTATATAGCCTGGTATAGGATGTATATAGTCTGGTAAAGGATTTATATTGTCTGGTATAGGATTTATATAGCCTGGTATAGGATTTATATAGTCTGGTATAGATAGGATTTATATAGTCTGGTATAGGATTTATATAGCCTGGTATAGGATTTATATAGTCTGGTATAGGATTTATATAGTCTGGTATAGGATTTATATAGTCTGGTATAGGATTTATATAGCCTGGTATAGATAGGATTTATATAGTCTGGTATAGGATTTATATAGTCTGGTATAGGATTTATATAGCCTGGTATAGGATTTATATAGTCTGGTAGAGGATTTATATAGTCTGGTAAAGGATTTATATAGTCTGGTATAGGATTTATATAGTCTGGTAGAGGATTTATATAGTCTGGTATAGGATTTATATAGTCTGGTATAGATAGGATTTATATAGTCTGGTATAGGATTTATATAGCCTGGTATAGATAGGATTCATATAGTCTGGTAGAGAATTTATATTGTCTGGTATAGGATTTATATAGTCTGGTATAGGATTTATATAGTCTGGTATAGGATTTATATAGTCTGGTATAGATAGGATTTATATAGCCTGGTATAGGATTTATATAGTCTGGTATAGGATTTATATAGTCTGGTATAGGATTTATATAGTCTGGTATAGGATTTATATAGCCTGGTATAGGATTTATATAGTCTGGTATAGATAGGATTTATATAGCCTGGTATAGGATTTATATAGTCTGGTATAGATAGGATTTATATAGTCTGGTATATGATTTATATAGTCTGGTATAGATAGGATTTATATAGTCTGGTATAGGATTTATATAGTCTGGTATAGGATTTATATAGTCTGGTATAGGATTTATATAGTCTGGTATAGGATTTATATAGTCTGGTATAGGATTTATATAGTCTGGTATAGATAGGATTTATATAGTCTGGTATAGATAGGATTTATATAGCCTGGTATAGATAGGATGTATATAGTCTGGTATAGGATTTATATAGTCTGGTATAGGATTTATATAGCCTGGTATAGGATTTATATAGTCTGGTATAGATAGGATTTATATAGCCTGGTATAGATAGGATTTATATAGTCTGGTATAGGATTTATATAGTCTGGTATAGGATTTATATAGTCTGGTATAGGATTTATATAGTCTGGTATAGATAGGATTTATATAGTCTGGTATATGATTTATATAGTCTGGAATAGATAGGATTTATATAGTCTGGTATAGGATTTATATAGTCTGGTATAAGATTTATATAGTCTGGTATAGGATTTATATAGTCTGGTATAGATAGGATTTATAAAGTCTGGTATAGGATTTATATAGCCTGGTATAGATAGGATTCATATAGTATGATAGAGAATTTATATTGTCTGGTATAGGATTTATATAGTCTGGTATAGGATTTATATAGTCTGGTATAGGATTTATATAGTCTGGTATAGGATTTATATAGTCTGGTATAGATAGGATTTATATAGTCTGGTATAGATAGGATTTATATAGCCTGGTATAGGATTTATATAGCCTGGTATAGGATTTATATAGTCTGGTATAGGATTTATATAGCCTGGTATAGGATTTATATAGTCTGGTATAGGATTTATATAGTCTGGTATAGATAGGATTTATATAGTCTGGTATAGGATTTATATAGTCTGGTATAGGATTTATATAGCCTGGTATAGGATTTATATAGTCTGGTATAGATAGGATTTATATAGTCTGGTATAGGATTTATATAGTCTGGTATAGGATTTATATAGTCTGGTATAGGATTTATATAGTCTGGTATAGGATTTATATAGTCCGGTATAGGATTTATATAGCCCGGTATAGGATTTATATAGACCGGTATAGGATTTATATAGTCCGGTATAGGATTTATATAGTCCGGTATAGGATTTATATAGCCCGGTATAGGATTTATATAGCCCGGTATAGGATTTATATAGTCCGGTATAGGATTTATATAGCCCGGTATAGGATTTATATAGTCCGGTATAGGATTTATATAGTCTGGTATAGGATTTATATAGTCTGGTATAGATAGGATTTATATAGTCTGGTATAGATAGGATTTATATAGTCTGGTATAGGATTTATATAGTCTGGTATAGGATTTATATAGTCTGGTATAGGATGTATATAGTCTGGTATAGATAGGATTTATATAGTCTGGTATAGATAGGATTTATATAGTCTGGTATAGGATTTATATAGTCTGGTATAGGATTTATATAGTCTGGTATAGGATTTATATAGTCTGGTATAGGATTTATATAGTCTGGTATAGGATTTATATAGTCTGGTATAGATAGGATTTATATAGCCTGGTATAGGATTTATATAGTCTGATATAGGATTTATATAGTCTGGTATAGGATTTATATAGTCTGGTATAGATAGGATTTATATAGTCTGGTATAGGATTTATATAGCCTGGTATAGGATGTATATAGTCTGGTAAAGGATTTATATTGTCTGGTATAGGATTTATATAGCCTGGTATAGGATTTATATAGTCTGGTATAGATAGGATTTATATAGTCTGGTATAGGATTTATATAGCCTGGTATAGGATTTATATAGTCTGGTATAGGATTTATATAGTCTGGTATAGGATTTATATAGTCTGGTATAGGATTTATATAGTCTGGTATAGGATTTATATAGTCTGGTATAGGATTTATATAGCCTGGTATAGGATTTATATAGTCTGGTAGAGGATTTATATAGTCTGGTAAAGGATTTATATAGTCTGGTATAGGATTTATATAGTCTGGTAGAGGATTTATATAGTCTGGTATAGGATTTATATAGTCTGGTATAGATAGGATTCATATAGTCTGGTATAGGATTTATATAGCCTGGTATAGATAGGATTCATATAGTCTGGTAGAGAATTTATATTGTCTGGTATAGGATTTATATAGTCTGGTATAGGATTTATATAGTCTGGTATAGGATTTATATAGTCTGGTATAGATAGGATTTATATAGTCTGGTATAGATAGGATTTATATAGCCTGGTATAGGATTTATATAGCCTGGTATAGGATTTATATAGTCTGGTATAGGATTTATATAGCCTGGTATAGGATTTATATAGTCTGGTATAGGATTTATATAGTCTGGTATAGATAGGATTTATATAGTCTGGTATAGGATTTATATAGTCTGGTATAGGATTTATATAGCCTGGTATAGGATTTATATAGTCTGGTATAGATAGGATTTATATAGTCTGGTATAGGATTTATATAGTCTGGTATAGGATTTATATAGTCTGGTATAGGATTTATATAGTCCGGTATAGGATTTATATAGCCCGGTATAGGATTTATATAGCCCGGTATAGGATTTATATAGTCCGGTATAGGATTTATATAGCCCGGTATAGGATTTATATAGCCTGGTATAGGATTTATATAGTCTGGTATATGATTTATATAGCCTGGTATAGGATTTATATAGTCTGGTATAGGATTTATATAGTCTGGTATAGGATTTATATAGTCTGGTATAGGATTTATATAGTCTGGTATAGATAGGATTTATATAGTCTGGTATAGATAGGATTTATATAGTCTGGTATAGGATTTATATAGTCTGGTATAGATAGGATTTATATAGTCTGGTATAGGATTTATATAGTCTGGTATAGGATGTATATAGTCTGGTATAGATAGGATTTATATAGTCTGGTATAGATAGGATTTATATAGTCTGGTATAGGATTTATATAGTCTGGTATAGGATTTATATAGTCTGGTATAGGATTTATATAGTCTGGTATAGGATTTATATAGTCTGGTATAGGATTTATATAGTCTGGTATAGATAGGATTTATATAGTCTGGTATAGGATTTATATAGTCTGGTAAAGGATTTATATAGTCTGGTATAGGATTTATATAGTCTGGTATAGGATTTATATAGTCTGGTATAGATAGGATTTATATAGTCTGGTATAGGATTTATATAGTCTGGTATAGGATTTATATAGTCTGGTATAGGATTTATATAGCCTGGTATAGGATTTATATAGTCTGGTATAGATAGGATTTATATAGTCTGGTATAGATAGGATTTATATAGCCTGGTATAGGATTTATATAGTCTGATATAGGATTTATATAGTCTGGTATAGGATTTATATAGTCTGGTATAGATAGGATTTATATAGTCTGGTATAGGATTTATATAGCCTGGTATAGGATGTATATAGTCTGGTAAAGGATTTATATTGTCTAGTATAGGATTTATATAGCCTGGTATAGGATGTATATAGTCTGGTATAGATAGGATTTATATAGTCTGGTATAGGATTTATATAGTCTGGTAAAGGATTTATATAGTCTGGTATAGGATTTATATAGCCTGGTATAGGATTTATATAGCCTGGTATAGGATTTATATAGCCTGGTATAGGATTTATATAGCCTGGTATAGGATTTATATAGTCTGGTATAGATAGGATTTATATAGTCTGGTATAGATAGGATTTATATAGCCTGGTATAGGATTTATATAGCCTGGTATAGGATTTATATAGCCTGGTATAGGATTTATATAGTCTGGTATAGGATTTATATAGTCTGGTATAGGATTTATATAGTCTGGTAAAGGATTTATATAGTCTGGTATAGGATTTATATAGTCTGGTAT
>NC_059466.1:51068467-51098467 GCF_905237065.1 Salmo salar | reverse complement strand
TTACAGACACAATGCCAACTGGGAGGAGTGGTAATTACAGACACAATGCCAACTGGGAGGAGTGGTAATTACAGACACAATGCCAACTGGGAGGAGTGGTAATTACAGACACAATGCCAACTGGGAGGAGTGGTAATTACAGACATGAGGCAAACTGGGAGGAGTGGTAATGACAGACACGAGGCCAACTGGGAGGAGTGGTAATTACAGACACAATGCCAACTGGGAGGAGTGGTAATTACAGACACAATGCCAACTGGGAGGAGTGGTAATTACAGACACAATGCCAACTGGGAGGAGTGGTAATTACAGAGACAATGACAACTGGGAGGAGTGGTAATTACAGACACAATGCCAACTGGGAGGAGTGGTAATTACAGAGACAATGCCAACTGGGAGGAGTGGTAATTACAGACACAATGCCAACTGGGAGGAGTGGTAATTACAGACACAATGCCAACTGGGAGGAGTGGTAATTACAGACACAATGCCAACTGGGAGGAGTGGTAATTACAGACACAATGCAAACTGGGAGGAGTGGTAATTACAGACACAATGCCAACTGGGAGGAGTGGTAATTACAGACACAATGCCAACTGGGAGGAGTGGTAATTACAGACACAATGCCAACTGGGAGGAGTGGTAATTACAGACACAATGCCAACTGGGAGGAGTGGTAATTACAGACACAATGCCAACTGGGAGGAGTGGTAATTACAGACACAATGCCAACTGGGAGGAGTGGTAATTACAGACACGAGGCCAACTGGGAGGAGTGGTAATTACAGACACGAGGCCAACTGGGAGGAGTGGTAATTACAGACACAATGCCAACTGGGAGGAGTGGTAATTACAGACACAATGCCAACTGGGAGGAGTGGTAATTACAGACACAATGCCAACTGGGAGGAGTGGTAATTACAGACACAATGCCAACTGGGAGGAGTGGTAATTACAGACACGAGGCCAACTGGGAGGAGTGGTAATGACAGACACGAGGCCAACTGGGAGGAGTGGTAATTACAGACACAATGCCAACTGGGAGGAGTGGTAATTACAGACACAATGCCAACTGGGAGGAGTGGTAATTACAGACACAATGCCAACTGGGAGGAGTGGTAATTACAGACACAATGCCAACTGGGAGGAGTGGTAATTACAGACACAATGCCAACTGGGAGGAGTGGTAATTACAGACACAATGCCAACTGGGAGGAGTGGTAATTACAGACACAATGCCAACTGGGAGGAGTGGTAATTACAGACACAATGCCAACTGGGAGGAGTGGTAATTACAGACACAATGCCAACTGGGAGGAGTGGTAATTACAGACACGAGGCCAACTGGGAGGAGTGGTAATTACAGACACGAGGCCAACTGGGAGGAGTGGTAATTACAGACACAATGCCAACTGGGAGGAGTGGTCATTACAGACACAATGCCAACTGGGAGGAGTGGTAATTACAGACACAATGCCAACTGGGAGGAGTGGTAATTACAGACATGAGGCCAACTGGGAGGAGTGGTAATGACAGACACGAGGCCAACTGGGAGGAGTGGTAATTACAGACACAATGCCAACTGGGAGGAGTGGTAATTACAGACACAATGCCAACTGGGAGGAGTGGTAATTACAGACACAATGCCAACTGGGAGGAGTGGTAATTACAGACACAATGCCAACTGGGAGGAGTGGTAATTACAGACACAATGCCAACTGGGAGGAGTGGTAATTACAGACACAATGCCAACTGGGAGGAGTGGTAATTACAGACACAATGCCAACTGGGAGGAGTGGTAATTACAGACACAATGCCAACTGGGAGGAGTGGTAATTACAGACACGAGGCCAACTGGGAGGAGTGGTAATTACAGACACAATGCCAACTGGGAGGAGTGGTAATTACAGACACAATGCCAACTGGGAGGAGTGGTAATTACAGACACAATGCCAACTGGGAGGAGTGGTAATTACAGACACGAGGCCAACTGGGAGGAGTGGTAATTACAGACACGAGGCCAACTGGGAGGAGTGGTAATTACAGACACAATGCCAACTGGGAGGAGTGGTAATTACAGACACGAGGCACACTGGGAGGAGTGGTAATTACAGACACGAGGCCAACTGGGAGGAGTGGTAATTACAGACACAATGCCAACTGGGAGGAGTGGTAATTACAGACACAATGCCAACTGGGAGGAGTGGTAATTACAGACACAATGCCAACTGGGAGGAGTGGTAATTACAGACATGAGGCCAACTGGGAGGAGTGGTAATTACAGACACAATGCCAACTGGGAGGAGTGGTAATTACAGACATGAGGCCAACTGGGAGGAGTGGTAATGACAGACACGAGGCCAACTGGGAGGAGTGGTAATTACAGACACAATGCCAACTGGGAGGAGTGGTAATTACAGACACAATGCCAACTGGGAGGAGTGGTAATTACAGACACGAGGCCAACTGGGAGGAGTGGTAATTACAGACACGAGGCCAACTGGGAGGAGTGGTAATTACAGACACAATGCCAACTGGGAGGAGTGGTAATTACAGACACAATGCCAACTGGGAGGAGTGGTAATTACAGACACAATGCCAACTGGGAGGAGTGGTAATTACAGACACAATGCGAACTGGGAGGAGTGGTAATTACAGACACAATGCCAACTGGGAGGAGTGGTAATTACAGACATGAGGCCAACTGGGAGGAGTGGTAATTACAGACACAATGCCAACTGGGAGGAGTGGTAATTACAGACACAATGCCAACTGGGAGGAGTGGTAATTACAGACATGAGGCCAACTGGGAGGAGTGGTAATGACAGACACGAGGCCAACTGGGAGGAGTGGTAATTACAGACACAATGCCAACTGGGAGGAGTGGTAATTACAGACACGAGGCCAACTGGGAGGAGTGGTAATTACAGACACGAGGCCAACTGGGAGGAGTGGTAATTACAGACACAATGCCAACTGGGAGGAGTGGTAATTACAGACACAATGCCAACTGGGAGGAGTGGTAATTACAGACACAATGCCAACTGGGAGGAGTGGTAATTACAGACATGAGGCCAACTGGGAGGAGTGGTAATTACAGACACAATGCCAACTGGGAGGAGTGGTAATTACAGACATGAGGCCAACTGGGAGGAGTGGTAATGACAGACACGAGGCCAACTGGGAGGAGTGGTAATTACAGACACAATGCCAACTGGGAGGAGTGGTAATTACAGACACAATGCCAACTGGGAGGAGTGGTAATTACAGACACAATGCCAACTGGGAGGAGTGGTAATTACAGACACAATGCCAACTGGGAGGAGTGGTAATTACAGACACAATGCCAACTGGGAGGAGTGGTAATTACAGACACAATGCCAACTGGGAGGAGTGGTAATTACAGACACAATGCCAACTGGGAGGAGTGGTAATTACAGACATGAGGCCAACTGGGAGGAGTGGTAATTACAGACACAAGGCCAACTGGGAGGAGTGGTAATTACAGACACAATGCCAACTGGGAGGAGTGGTAATTACAGACATGAGGCCAACTGGGAGGAGTGGTAATTACAGACACAAGGCCAACTGGGAGGAGTGGTAATTACAGACACAATGCCAACTGGGAGGAGTGGTAATTACAGACACAATGCCAACTGGGAGGAGTGGTAATTACAGACATGAGGCCAACTGGGAGGAGTGGTAATGACAGACATGAGGCCAACTGGGAGGAGTGGTAATGACAGACACGAGGCCAACTGGGAGGTTTGTGATCAATAGAGAACCCACTGCTGGGACTGTAACTGGCTTGCTGAGACCTACCCTCCGGGGTCACACCGATAACATCTCTGAACCGGTGTGTGTGTGTGTGTGTAGAGTGAGTGGCAGGTGTGTGTTGAGTGGTGTGTGCTGCTGACAGGACAGCAGGTAGGGAGGAGAAAGGTAATGAGTAATGTTCCCTCTCTGCTCTCTATACTGACTGAAATAGTTCCCATTCCTGTCTAGTTTCTCCAGAAACCAACCAGTTCACCTTGCTGTCTAGTTTCTCCAGAAACCAACCAGTTCACCTTGCTGTCTAGATTCTCCAGAAACCAACCAACCAGTTCACCTTGCTGTCTAGATTCTCCAGAAACCAACCAACCAGTTCACCTTGCTGTCTAGATTCTCCAGAAACCAACCAGTTCACCTTGCTGTCTAGTTTCTCCAGAAACCAACCAGTTCACCTTGCTGTCTAGATTCTCCAGAAAACAAACCAGTTCACCTTGCTGTCTAGATTCTCCAGAAACCAACCAGTTCACCTTGCTGTCTAGATTCTCCAGAAAACAAACCAGTTCACCTTGCTGTCTAGATTCTCCAGAAACCAACCAGTTCACCTTGCTGTCTAGTTTCTCCAGAAACCAACCAACCAGTTCACCTTGCTGTCTAGATTCTCCAGAAACCAACCAGTTCACCTTGCTGTCTAGTTTCTCCAGAAACCAACCAATCAGTTCACCTTGCTGTCTAGTTTCTCCAGAAACCAACCAACCAGTTCACCTTGTTGTCTAGATTCTCCAGAAACCAACCAGTTCACCTTGCTGTCTAGATTCTCCAGAAACCAACCAGTTCACCTTGTTGTCTAGATTCTCCAGAAACCAACCAACCAGTTCACCTTGCTGTCTAGATTCTCCAGAAACCAACCAGTTCACCTTGCTGTCTAGATTCTCCAGAAACCAACCAGTTCACCTTGCTGTCTAGTTTCTCCAGAAACCAACCAGTTCACCTTGCTGTCTAGATTCTCCAGAAACCAACCAGTTCACCTTGCTGTCTAGATTCTCCAGAAACCAACCAGTTCACCTTGCTGTCTAGTTTCTCCAGAAACCAACCAACCAGTTCACCTTGCTGTCTCGATTCTCCAGAAACCAACCAACCAGTTCACCTTGTTGTCTAGATTCTCCAGAAACCAACCAGTTCACCTTGTTGTCTAGATTCTCCAGAAACCAACCAACCAGTTCACCTTGCTGTCTAGATTCTCCAGAAACCAACCAGTTCACCTTGCTGTCTAGATTCTCCAGAAACCAACCAGTTCACCTTGCTGTCTAGTTTCTCCAGAAACCAACCAGTTCACCTTGCTGTCTAGATTCTCCAGAAACCAACCAGTTCACCTTGCTGTCTAGATTCTCCAGAAACCAACCAACCAGTTCACCTTGCTGTCTAGATTCTCCAGAAACCAACCAACCAGTTCACCTTGCTGTCTAGATTCTCCAGAAACCAACCAACCAGTTCACCTTGCTGTCTAGATTCTCCAGAAACCAACCAGTTCACCTTGCTGTCTAGTTTCTCCAGAAACCAACCAGTTCACCTTGCTGTCTAGTTTCTCCAGAAACCAACCAGTTCACCTTGCTGTCTAGTTTCTCCAGAAACCAACCAGTTCACCTTGCTGTCTAGATTCTCCAGAAACCAACCAACCAGTTCACCTTGCTGTCTAGATTCTCCAGAAACCAACCAACCAGTTCACCTTGCTGTCTAGATTCTCCAGAAACCAACCAACCAGTTCACCTTGCTGTCTAGTTTCTCCAGAAACCAACCAGTTCACCTTGTTGTCTAGATTCTCCAGAAACCAACCAGTTCACCTTGCTGTCTAGATTCTCCAGAAACCAACCAGTTCACCTTGCTGTCTAGATTCTCCAGAAACCAACCAGTTCACCTTGCTGTCTAGATTCTCCAGAAACCAACCAGTTCACCTTGCTGTATAGATTCTCCAGAAACCAACCAACCAGTTCACCTCGCTGTCTAGATTCTCCAGAAACCAACCAGTTCACCTTGCTGTCTAGATTCTCCAGAAACCAACCAGTTCACCTTGCTGTCTAGATTCTCCAGAAACCAACCAACCAGTTCACCTTGCTGTCTAGATTCTCCAGAAACCAACCAGTTCACCTTGCTGTCTAGATTCTCCAGAAACCAACCAGTTCACCTTGCTGTCTAGATTCTCCAGAAACCAACCAGTTCACCTTGCTGTCTAGATTCTCCAGAAACCAACCAACCAGTTCACCTTGCTGTCTAGATTCTCCAGAAACCAACCAGTTCACCTTGCTGTCTAGATTCTCCAGAAACCAACCAGTTCACCTTGCTGTCTAGATTCTCCAGAAACCAACCAGTTCACCTTGCTGTCTAGTTTCTCCAGAAACCAACCAGTTCACCTTGCTGTCTAGATTCTCCAGAAACCAACCAGTTCACCTTGCTGTCTAGATTCTCCAGAAACCAACCAGTTCACCTTGCTGTCTAGATTCTCCAGAAACCAACCAACCAGTTCACCTTGCTGTCTAGATTCTCCAGAAACCAACCAACCAGTTCACCTTGCTGTCTAGATTCTCCAGAAACCAACCAGTTCACCTTGCTGTCTAGATTCTCCAGAAACCAACCAGTTCACCTTGCTGTCTAGATTCTCCAGAAACCAACCAGTTCACCTTGCTGTCTAGATTCTCCAGAAACCAACCAGTTCACCTTGCTGTCTAGATTCTCCAGAAACCAACCAACCAGTTCACCTTGCTGTCTAGATTCTCCAGAAACCAACCAACCAGTTCACCTTGCTGTCTAGATTCTCCAGAAACCAACCAACCAGTTCACCTTGCTGTCTAGATTCTCCAGAAACCAAGAGGAAGGAGCAGCAGCCTCCTACTGGATGAGCAAAGAGGAGGGAGGAGCTAGGATCAGCCTCCTACTGGATGAGCAAAGACGAGGGAGGAGCTAGGATCAGCCTCCTACTGGATGAGCAAAGAGGAGGGAGGAGCTAGGATCAGCCTCCTACTGGATGAGCAAAGAGGAGGGAGGAGCTAGGATCAGCGTCCAACTGGATGAGCAAAGAGGAGGGAGGAGCTAGGATCAGCCTCCTACTGGATGAGCAAAGAGGAGGGAGGAGCTAGGATAAGCGTCCAACTGGATGAGCAAAGAGGAGGGAGGAGCTAGGATCAGCCTCCTACTGGATGAGCAAAGAGGAGGGAGGAGCTAGGATCAGCCTCCTACTGGATGAGCAAAGAGGAGGGAGGAGCTAGGATCAGCCTCCTACTGGATGAGCAAAGAGGAGGGAGGAGCTAGGATCAGCCTCCTACTGGATGAGCAAAGAGGAGGGAGGAGCTAGGATCAGCCTCCTACTGGATGAGCAAAGACGAGGGAGGAGCTAGGATCAGCCTCCTACTGGATGAGCAAAGAGGAGGGAGGAGCTAGGATCAGCGTCCAACTGGATGAGCAAAGAGGAGGGAGGAGCTAGGATCATCCTCCTACTGGATGAGTAAAGAGGAGGGAGGAGCTAGGATCAGCCTCCTACTGGATGAGCAAAGAGGAGGGAGGAGCTAGGATCAGCGTCCAACTGGATGAGCAAAGAGGAGGGAGGAGCTAGGATCAGCCTCCTACTGGATGAGCAAAGAGGAGGGAGGAGCTAGGATCAGCCTCCTACTGGATGAGCAAAGAGGAGGGAGGAGCTAGGATCAGCCTCCTACTGGATGAGCAAAGAGGAGGGAGGAGCTAGGATCAGCCTCCTACTGCTGTTTTTACTAATGTTTTACTTTTTTAATCTAAGATCTTTGGTCTGAGGAAAACTACATCCACAAACAGAGAAGGAAGAAGCAGCCTAAAGCACCAACTTCTTTATTTAGTGTCGTGTTTCATCAAAGATCTTTGGTCTGTGAAAATCTACTTTCCAAACCAAGGTGAAAGGAAAATGTAAAACCTACTTTCACAAACTGAGCTCTGAGGGAACATGTAAAAAACTACTCCTCATCCTGTTTCTTCTCCTGTGGTATCGTCTGAGACCAGCTGATGAAACTGTGGCTTTGCACAACCGAAGAATTTCTGAACTAACCGTCAGAAACCGTCTCAGGGAAGCTCATCTGTTGAATGTGGAATGAAGGAGAGCTCGGGTTTGTTGTTTTGGAAAGTGTGTCGTTTTAAAAGTGTATTGGAAAATGTTTCTTAGTAGCTAGCTAACATTTGAGTTAGGATCCAGCAACCCAGTTGGCATCAGTTGCTCGGACGGCTACTCTCTGTCCAGTGATCCTGCCAACCAAGTCCGGGTCTGAGGAGCTAACTAGCTGCCTATCAAGCTAGCTGGGTTTTATTGAGGGTTGAACGCAGCCCGGGACACGGTTAGCCATTGTGGCTGGGACCACGGATTTAATAATAACAGCGTAACCTACCTTTCTAGCTACCATGACAAAGACCAAAGCCGGTGGTCTTACCGTCGAGGCCAATGGTGTCTCTCGATCACAGGTGAAGGATCTTTTAAAAACAAAAAAAAGAGTTCTACAAGAAGTTGTTACAACAACGAGTAAATAACTTCAAGTGCTGTGTCCAAGATACTGGTAGAGTCAACGAACCAAAGAGGTCCAGGACCTGAATAACAGTTTGCAGTTCTCCCAGGGTTAGCTCGATGAGTTCAAACAGGAGAACGACAAGATGAAAGCAATCTGTATCATTGAGAGAGGACATCAGTTCTGTGTGTGAATCCATGCTAACAATGACGGATAAATCAGAGCGACAATCAAGGCAGGAGTAACATGGTTGTGGATGGAATTGCATAATCTACACATGAGACCTGGACGGAGTCTGAGGACAAAGTGTGGTGAAATTATCTGTGAGAAACTGAAAATGGACCACAGGAAGGTTGAGGTGGAGCGCGCCCACAGGACTGGAAAACCCAACACCGGCCCAGGTTCAAGGACAAGGTAGCTGTTCTGGAAAAAGATAAGAACTTGAGAGGAACATATATTTACCTCAGCGTGGACTAATCTGAAGCTGTGCGTCAGAAGAGGGAAGAACTGATCCCAGCCATGAAAGCTGCCAGAGCGCGTGGGGACATTGCTTACATCTGCTATGACAGGATCATTGTCCACCATCTTTCCCAAAAGACTGGATGGGATGAGAGAGCCAAGACTATGGGTTCGTAGCTTCAACCCCGCAGCGCACACACACACACACACACACACACACACACACACACACACACACACACACACACACACACACACACACACACACACACACACACACACACACACACACACACACACACACACACACACACACACACACACACACACACACACACACACACACACACACACACACACACACACACACACCGATTGATTAATGGACTGCTGAATGTTTTTCTCTTGCTTTGTTTGCCCTTTTCCATATTATATCGATCTCTGATAAGCCCCCCAGGAAAGGGATGAACATAGTTCATATTAATATATGCAGCCTTAGAAATAAGGTTCATGAAATCAATAACTTGCTAACGTCAGATAACATTCATATATTAGCCATTTCTGAGACTCACTTAGATAATTCATTTGATGGTACAGCAGTAACAATACAAGGATATAACATCTATAGAAGAGACAGAAATGAGGGAGGTGTTGCTGTATATATATATATATTGAGAGCCATATCCTTGTAATGCTTAGAGAAGATCTTATGTCAAGTGTTATTGAAGTGTTGCAGGTTCACTTGGCACATCTAAAGCCTTTTCTATTGGGGTGTTTCTATAGGCCACCAAGTGCTAACAGTCAGTATCTAAATCATGTGTGTGAAATGCTTGATAGTGTATGCGATGTAAACTTTGGAATACTTTAAATGAGGCAGAAAGACAAATTCATCTTTCATCATATCAGATGGCTTATTCATCACAAAACCATTTGATGTTGCCAATTATTTTAATGATTACTTCTTTGGCAAAGCTAGCAAACTTAGGCAGGAAATGCCAACAATGAACAGTCAGCCAAAAATTAATAACGAAAGAAAAGCATTAGAAGTTTGACTTTTGTTAAGTTAGTGTGGGAGAGGTGGGAAAAAAATGACTGCTATCGATCAATAATGACAAACCTCCTGGCATTGACAACTTAGACAACTTAGATGGAAAGCTGCTGAGGATGGTATCTGACTCTATAGCCACTGCTATCTGTCAAATCTTTAATCTGAGCCTAGAGGGAAGTCTTTGTCCTCAGGCCTGGAAGGAAGCCAAAGTCATTCCGCTACCCAAGAGTGGTAAAGCCGGCCTTTACTGGCTCTAACAGCAGACCTATCAGCTTGCTGCCATCTATTAGCAAACTGTTGGAAAAAAAATTGTGTTTGACAAAATACAATGATATTTCTCTGTAAACAAATCAACAACATACTTTCAGCATGCTTATAGAGAAGGGTACTCAACATGTACTGCACTGACACCAATGACTGATGATTGGTTTAAATAAATTGATGATAAGAAGATTGTGGGAGCTGTACTGTTAGATTTCAGTGCTGCCTTTGAAATTACCCTCAGAGAGGGTTTTCTCTAATGTCAAACATGTAAAGTGTGGTGTACCACAAGGCAGCTCTCTAGGGACTCTACTCTTTCCAATTTTTACCAATGACCTGCCACTGGCATTAAACAAAGCATGTGTGTCCATGTATGCTGATGATTCAACCATATACGCATCAGCAACCACAGCTAATGAAGTCACTGAAACCCTTAACCTGTTGGGTCTAGGGGGCAGCATTTGCACGTCTGGATAAAAAAAATGTACCCGATTTAATCTGGTTACTAATCCTACCCAGTAACTAGAATATGCATATACTTATTATATATGGATAGAAAACACTCTAAAGTTTCTAAAACTGTTTGAATGGTGTCTGTGAGTATAACAGAACTCATTTGGCAGGCAAAACCCTGAGACATTTTCTGACAGGAAGTGGATACCTGATGTGTTGTATTGACTTTAAACCTATCCCATTGAAAAACACAGGGGCTTAGGAATATTTTGGCACTTCCTATTGCTTCCACTAGATGTCACCAGCCTTTACAAAGTGTTTTGAGTCTTCTGGAGGGAGATCTGACCGAACAAGAGCCATGGAACGATGATGTCCCATTAGACACCTGGCGCGCGTGTTCATGTTGGGTACCCTCGTTCCAATACGTTATAAAAGAGCATGCATTCGTCCACCTTGAATATTATTCATGTTCTGGTTAAAAAAGGCCCTAATGATTTATGCTATACAACGTTTGACATGTTTGAACGAACGGAAATATATTTTTTCCCCTCGTTCATGACGAGAAGTCCGGCTGGCTTACATCATGTGCTAACGAGACGGAGATTTTTGGACATAAATGATGAGCTTTTTTGAACAAAACTACATTCGTTATGGACCTGTGATACCTGGAAGTGACATCTGATGAAGAGAATCAAAGGTAATGGATTATTTACATAGTATTTTCGATTTTAGATCTCCACAACATGACGTCTAGTCTGTATCGCAACGCGTATTTTTCTGGGCGCAGTGCTCAGATTATTGCAAAGTGTGATTTCCCAGTAAGGTTATTTTTAAATCTGGCAAGTTGATTGAGTTCAAGAGATGTAAATCTATAATTCTTTAAATGACAATATAATATTTTACCAATGTTTTCTAATTTTAATTATTTAATTTGTGACGCTGACTTGACTGCCGGTTATTGGAGGGAAACGATTTCCTCAACATCAATGCCATAGTAAAACGCTGTTTTTGGATATAAATATGAACTTGATAGAACTAAAAATGCATGCATTGTCTAACATAATGTCCTAGGAGTGTCATCTGATGGAGATTGTAAAAGGTTAGTGCATCATTTTAGCTGGTTTTATGGTTTTGGTGACCCTGTCTTTGACTTGACAAAACATTACACACAACTCTTGTAAATGTACTGTCCTAACATACTCTAAATGTATGCTTTCGCCGTAAAACCTTTTTGGAATCGTAAAACGTGGTTAGATTAAGGAGATGTTTATCTTTCAAATGGTGTAAAATAGTTGTATTTTTGAAAAATTTGAATTTTGACATTTATTTGGATTCAAATTTGCCGCTCTTGAAATGCACCTGCTGTTGATGGAGTGCACCACGGGTGGCACGCTAGCGTCCCACCTAGCCCCAAGAGGTTAACAAAGAATTGCAGTCTGTTTTGGAATGGGTGGCCAGTAATAAACTGGTCCTGAACATCTATAAATCAAAGATCATTTTATTTGGTACCAATCATTCCCTAAGTTCTAAACTTCAGCTGAATCTGGTAATAAATGGTGTGGCTGTTGAACAAGTTGAGGAGACTAAATTACTTGGCGTTACCTTAGATTGTAAACCGTCATGGTCAAAACATATTGAATGGTTGTAGAGATGGGGGAAATGAGGTCTGTCCGTAATAAAGAGATGCTCTGCTTTTTTGACACCACATTCCACAAAGCAAGTTCTGCAGGCTCTAGTTTTGTCTAATCTTGATTATTGTCCAGTCGTGTGGTCCAGTGCTGCAAGGAAAGACCAAGTTAAGCTGCAGCTGGCCCAGAACAGAGCGGCAAGTCTTAATCTTCATCGTAATCAGAGGGCTGATATACAGTGACTTCGGAAGGTATTCAGACTTTTTCCACATTTTGTTACGTTACAGCCTTATTCTAAAATGGATTAAATAGTATTATTGTTTTGGATTCTACACACAATACCCCATAATGATGAAGAAAAACCTATTTTTATATATTTGCAAATGTATTACAAATAAAAAAACAGAAATACCTTATTTACATAATGACCCTTTGCTATGAGACTCTGCCTTGGCAGGAACTAATGGGGACCATAATAAACCCCAGGAAGAGTAGCTGCTGCCTTGACAGGAACTAATGGGGATCCATAATAAACCCCAGGAAGAGTAGCTGCTGCCTTGACAGGAACTAATGGGGATCCATAATAAACCCCAGGAAGAGTAGCTGCTGCCTTGACAGGAACTAATGGGGATCCATAATAAACCCCAGGAAGAGTGGCTGCTGCCTTGGCAGGAACTAATGGTGATCCATAATAAACCCCAGGAAGAGTAGCTGCTGCCTTGGCAGGAACTAATGGGGATCCATAATAAACCCCAGGAAGAGTAGCTGCTGCCTTGGCAGGAACTAATGGGGATCCATAATAAACCCCAGGAAGAGTAGCTGCTGCCTTGGCAGGAACTAATGGGGATCCATAATAAACCCCCAGGAAGAGTAGCTGCTGCCTTGGCAGGAACTAACGGGGATCCATAATAAACCCCAGGAAGAGTAGCTGCTGCCTTGGCAGGAACTAATGGGGATCCATAATAAACCCCAGGAAGAGTAGCTGCTGCCTTGGCAGGAACTAATGGGGATCCATAATAAACCCCAGGAAGAGTAGCTGCTGCCTTGGCAGGAACTAATGGGGATCCATAATAAACCCCAGGAAGAGTAGCTGCTGCCTTGACAGGAACTAATGGGGATCCATAATAAACCCCAGGAAGAGTGGCTGCTGCCTTGGCAGGAAATAATGGGGATCCATAATAAACCCCAGGAAGAGTAGCTGCTGCCTTGACAGGAACTAATGGGGATCCATAATAAACCCCAGGAAGAGTGGCTGCTGCCTTGGCAGGAACTAATGGGGATCCATAATAAACCCCAGGAAGAATAGCTGCTGCCTTGACAGGAACTAATGGGGATCCATAATAAACCCCAGGAAGAGTGGCTGCTGCCTTGGCAGGAACTAATGGTGATCCATAATAAACCCCAGGAAGAGTAGCTGCTGCCTTGGCAGGAACTAATGGGGATCCATAATAAACCCCAGGAAGAGTAGCTGCTGCCTTGGCAGGAACTAATGGGGATCCATAATAAACCCCAGGAAGAGTAGCTGCTGCCTTGGCAGGAACTAATGGGGATCCATAATAAACCCCCAGGAAGAGTAGCTGCTGCCTTGGCAGGAACTAACGGGGATCCATAATAAACCCCAGGAAGAGTAGCTGCTGCCTTGGCAGGAACTAATGGGGATCCATAATAAACCCCAGGAAGAGTAGCTGCTGCCTTGGCAGGAACTAATGGGGATCCATAATAAACCCCAGGAAGAGTAGCTGCTGCCTTGGCAGGAACTAATGGGGATCCATAATAAACCCCAGGAAGAGTAGCTGCTGCCTTGACAGGAACTAATGGGGATCCATAATAAACCCCAGGAAGAGTGGCTGCTGCCTTGGCAGGAAATAATGGGGATCCATAATAAACCCCAGGAAGAGTAGCTGCTGCCTTGACAGGAACTAACGGGGATCCATAATAAACCCCAGGAAGAGTAGCTGCTGCTTTTGCAGTTCTGTAATCGTTAACCTGTTTAAACGTTTTGCTCACATTGGCTGCAGACAGCATGATCAGACAGCCATCTGGAAACATAGTGGCTTTCACACAAGACACAGTGTTCCTTTTGCATGTTTGATGTCTCGTCGGAGCAGGACATCTTGTCTACGTCCGTGTCTCGTTCATTGTAAGTGGTCGCTCTAGCCTAATGTGTTTGTCTGTAATCCCAGGTCTTACATTTCTACATTTTAGTCATTTTAGCAGACGCTCTAATCCAGAGCAATTTACAGTAGTGAGTGCATACATTTCATTTAATGCATTTTTTTTTTGTACTGGCCCCCCCGCGGGAATCGAACCCACAACCCTGGCGTTGCACACACCATGCTCTACCAACTGAGTCACAGGGAAGTCTTCTTTGGTGGGGACAATGTCGTCAATCCCGGAACATACCTCAGTCTGGTACTAGCAAAACAGTCTTGTATCCTTCCTGTTGGTTTATGGCTCCATACGGTTTGTTGAGTTCCAGAACGGTGTTGACTAGAAGGGGTGGTATGTAGACAGCTGTGATAATTACAGATGAGAACTCTCTTGGTAGATAAATGGGTCTGCAGCTTTACCCAGAAGTATTCCATGTCATGTGATGGAAAAGCTGGAGATTTCCTTCACACTCGAAGCAGCGCCACCAGTTGTTATTTATTTAATGAAATAATACGCCACCTCCTTTAGTTTTCCCCCGAAGCCGCCGTCCGATCCTGCCACCGCATGGAGAATCCACCGAGTACTACGTGCGTAGCGTCATCATCCAGCGACGTTTCAGTTGAGACATATCATATAGCAGCTTCCCTCTGGTTGAAGACTCTTGAACAAAGCTCTTCTTTCACGATCGTCTAAAGGAGCAGACCAAGGCGCAGCCTACTTAAGAGTTCCACATGTTTAATAAATATGAAAACTCACCAAAACAATACAGATGAAGACGAAGCGTGACGTTCTGGGCTGCTCACAGGCAGCTACACAAACACAAGATCCCACAAAGCACAGGTGGGTGGAAAAGGGCTGCCTAAGTATGGTTCCTAATCAGAGACAACGATAAGACAGCTGCCTCTGATTAGGAACCATACTCGGCCCAAAACAAAGAAATACAAAAACATAGAAAAAGGAACATAGAACGCCCACCCCAGTCACACCCTGGCCTAACCAAAATAGAGAACAAAATCCTCTCTATGGCCAGGGCGTGACATCATCCATCTTATTCTCCAGTGACTGGACATTTGGCCAATAGAACGGAGGGGAGAGAACAGTTCCGTTTTCTCTTCGCCTCAATTTCACCTCGTCTCCCGCGTTTACGCCTACAGCGTTTTAGTAGCCCATATCCGTACCTTCAGGCTCTGATCAGGCCCTACACCCAAACAAGGGCACTGCGTTCATCCACCTCTGGCCTGCTGGCCCCCCTACCTCTGAGGAAGCACAGTTCCCGCTCAGCCCAGTCAAAACTGTTCGCTGCTCTGGCACCCCAATGGTGGAACAAGCTCCCTCACGACGCCAGGACAGCGGAGTCAATCACCACCTTCTGGAGACACCTGAAACCCCACCTCTTCAAGGAATACCTGGGATAGGATAAAGTAATCCTTCTAACCCCCCCCCCCCCCTTAAAAGATATAGATGTACTATTGTAAAGTGGTTGTTCCACTGTATATCATAAGGTGAATGCACCAATTTGTAAGTCGCTCTGGATAAGAGCGTCTGCTAAATGACTTAAATGTAAAATGTAATATTTCAAGTCAAAATCAACATTAGTAACTGTCAATGTCCAGAAGTGATTGGCGATCATATGAGATAATAATATGAACTTTGTGGACAGTAAAAGTAAAAATAAACATGATAAAAAGTACCTAAATAGCAAAGGTGGGTCGGAATACTCGTTGGATAGTTCCAATACCATAACAGATCACTAAGCTGATAGTCTAGGATACTTCAGGAGCCAATAAAAAAAGACCATCACCAATCCCCCAAGTCCCAGACAGGATGGCCCATTGCTCATATCTCCCAACTGAATCTCTCCATGGTTGTGTGGGTAGAGGGGGAGAGACAGGCAGAAGATAGGGGGTGGTGAGGTGAGGACAGTAATCTAGCTCTGTGGCAGTCTACGCTGCTGGGAACCCAATGAAGTTTCATTCTGCTGCATTCAGTGAAAAATTATACCCTCCCTCCATCTCCCTCTCTCCCTCTCTCTCTTATCCCCCTCCCTCCCTCCCTCCCTCCCTCCCTCCCTCCCTCCCTCCCTCCCTCCCTCTCTTATCCCCCTCCCTCCCTCCCCCCTCCCTCCCTCCCTCTCTCTCTTATCCCCCTCCCTCCCTCCATCCCTCTCTCCCTCCCTCTCTCTCTTATCCCCCTCCCTCCCTCCATCCCTCTCTCCCTCCCTCCCTCTCTCTCTGATGGAGGGAGTCGATAGAAAAGAGAGTTAATAGGGTCATCCTTAGCTAATATGTGGAAATGTGCTGCAGTGTTCAGTTTTTATGGTGTGTATTTTAGAGCGATGAGACACATCAAACCCATAAAGAAAATGAATTTCCGCCCAGCGCCAACATTTCAATTTTATTTGCCACTGATTCTCTCCTTCTCTCCCCTCCAGCCAATAGCCCAGCAGGCAGAGCACACATCTAACATCATTCCTCCTCCTCTCATCCTCCTCTCCTCCCTCCTCCTCCCCTCCCTCCTCTCCTCTCCTCCTCCTCCCTCCTCCTCTCCTCCCTCCTCTCATCCTCCTCTCCTCCCTCCTCCTCCCCTCCCTCCTCTCCTCCTCCTCTCCTCCCTCCTCTCATCCTCCTCTCCTCCCTCCTCCACCCCTCCCTCCTCTCCTCCTCCTCCTCCCTCCTCCTCTCCTCCCTCCTCTCATCCTCCTCTCCTCCCTCCTCCTCCCCTCCCTCCTCTCCTCCTCCTCCTCTCCTCCCTCCTCTCATCCTCCTCTCCTCCCTCCTCCACCCCTCCCTCCTCTCCTCCTCCTCCTCCCTCCTCCTATCCTCCCTCCTCTCATCCTCCTCTCCTCCTCTCCCTCCTCTCCTCCCTCCTCCTCTCCTCCCGCCTCCTCTCCTCCATCCTCCTCTCCCTCCTCTCCTCCCCCTCCTCTCCTCTCCTCCCTCCTCCTCTCCTCCATCCTCCTCTCCCTCCTCTCCTCCCTTCTCCTCTCCTCCATCCTCCTCTCCTCCCTCCTCCCTCCTCTCATCCTCCTCTCCCTCCTCTCCTCCCTCCTCCCTCCTCCTCTCCTCCATCCTCTCATCCTCCTCTCCTCCCTCCTCTCATCCTCCTCTCCTCCCTCATCTCATCCTCCTCCTCTCCTCTCCTCCCTCCTCTCCTCCCTACCATCCTCCCTCCTCTCCTCCGTCCTCCTCTCCTCCTCTTCTCCTCTCCTCCTCTCCTCCCTCCTCCTCTCATCCTCCTCTCCTCCCCTCTCATCCTCCTCTTCTCCTCTCCTCCTCCTCTCCTCCCTCCTCTTCTCCTCTCCTCCTCTCATCTCTCCCTACCGCTTCACAGTAAAACCCCTCTCTATCTATCATCCCTTTATTAAAGCATTTAAAGAGAGGAGGAATAGGATTATAGAGGTTGACTATCGCACAGAGAGGAGAATTTGGTGGGGAGATATCTGAGTATACTGTACGCTTGGTACTTCTGGTTCAACACTTTATATATAACCCAGCTGGTCATTACTATACTAACTAACTAACCTAGCTGGTCATTACTATACTAACTAACTAACTAACTAACTAACCCAGCTGGTCATTACTATACTAACTAACTAACCTAGCTGGTCATTACTATACTAACTAACTAACTAACCCAGCTGGTCATTACTATACTAACTAACTAACCTAGCTGGTCATTACTATACTAACTAACTAACCCAGCTGGTCATTACTATACTAACTAACTAACCTAGCTGGTCATTACTATACTAACTAACTAACCCAGCTGGTCATTACTATACTAACTAACTAACCCAGCTGGTCATTACTATACTAACTAACTAACCTAGCTGGTCATTACTATACTAACTAACTAACTAACCCAGCTGGTCATTACTATACTAACTAACTAACCTAGCTGGTCATTACTATACTAACTAACTAACCCAGCTGGTCATTACTATACTAACTAACTAACCTAGCTGGTCATTACTATACTAACTAACTAACCCAGCTGGTCATTACTATACTAACTAGCTAACTAACCTAGCTGGTCATTACCATACTAACTAACTAACCTAGCTGGTCATTACCATACTAACTAACTAACCTAGCTGGTCATTACTATACTAACTAACTAACCTAGCTGGTCATTACTATACTAACTAACTAACCTAGCTGGTCATTACTATACTAACTAACTAACTAACCCAGCTGGTCATTACTATACTAACTAACTAACCTAGCTGGTCATTACCATACTAACTAACTAACCCAGCTGGTCATTACTATACTAACTAACTAACCTAGCTGGTCATTACTATACTAACTAACTAACCTAGCTGGTCATAACTATACTAACTAACTAACCTAGCTGGTCATTACTATACTAACTAACTAACCTAGCTGGTCATTACTATACTAACTAACTAACTAACCCAGCTGGTCATTACTATACTAACTAACTAACCTAGCTGGTCATTACTATACTAACTAACTAACCTAGCTGGTCATTACCATACTAACTAACTAACCTAGCTGGTCATTACTATACTAACTAACTAACCTAACTGGTCATTACTATACTAACTAACTAACCTAACTGGTCATTACTATACTAACTAACCTAACTGGTCATTACTATACTAACTAACTAACCTAACTGGTCATTACTATACTAACTAACCTAACTGGTCATTACTATACTAACTAACCTAACTGGTCATTACTATACTAACTAACTAACCTAACTGGTCATTACTATACTAACTAACCTAACTGGTCATTACTATACTACCTAACTAACCTAACTGGTCATTACTATACTGTCTTTAACTAACCTAACTGGTCATTACTATACTAACTAACTAACCTAACTGGTCATTACTATACTAACTAACTAACCTAACTGGTCATTACTATACTGTCTTTAACTAACCTAACTGGTCATTACTACACTAACTAACCTAACTGGTCATTACTATACTAACTAACTAACCTAGCTGGTCATTACTATACTAACTAACTAACCTAACTGGTCATTACTATACTAACTAACCTAACTGGTCATTACTATACTAACTAACTAACCTAGCTGGTCATTACTATACTGTCTTTAACTAACCTAGCTGGTCATTACTATACTAACTAACTAACCTAACTGGTCATTACTATACACTAACTAACCTAACTGGTCATTACTATACTAACTAACCTAACTGGTCATTACTATACTAACTAACCTAGCTGGTCATTACTATACTGTCTTTAACTAACCTAGCTGGTCATTACTATACTAACTAACTAACCTAACTGGTCATTACTATACACTAACTAACCTAACTGGTCATTACTATACTAACTAACCTAACTGGTCATTACTATACTAACTAACCTAACTGGTCATTACTATACACTAACTAACCTAGCTGGTCATTACTATACACTAACTAACCTAACTGGTCATTAATATACACTAACTAACCTAACTGGTCATTACTATACTAACTAACTAACTAACCTAACTGGTCATTACTATACTAACTAACTAACCTAACTGGTCATTACTATACTGTCTTTAACTAACCTAGCTGGTCATTACTATACTAACTAACTAACCTAACTGGTCATTACTATACTAACTAACTAACCTAACTGGTCATTACTATACTAACTAACTAACCTAACTGGTCATTACTACACTAACTAACCTAACTGGTCATTACTATACTGTCTTTAACTAACCTAGCTGGTCATTTACACCTGGATCTTGCAGCTAACTAGCTGCTACCTGAGTGACTATTGGCAACGTCGGTCACGGAATTAACACACATTATTACGGAGCTAGCCAGCTAGCCAGCTGAAGAGTTCCGTCAGCCACTCCTGGGCTATTCCTGAGCTAGCCAGCTGAAGTGTCTCCTGGGCTACAACTCACCTATCCTGACCCGTTTTACTGCCGATGCGGAGCCCCATCGGGTCTTCACGACTGGACCACCGACGTTATCTGCCCGAGGGAGTTATCCAACTGGCCCCTCCGTCGCGACGTAACCTGATCGCCCATCTGCGGCCCGCTAATCGTTAGCTGTCTTTTCGGCTGCGATCTGAATAGGTCTATCGGACACTTTTCTTGGGCCACTATAACTAACTATTTTGCCAACTTGGACTGGTCCCCCCTTCCACACGGAACCCCACTAACCCACAGACGGAAACGCACGAGGTGGCTAAAAACAGACCTCCCTCCCATCTTCCACCAGCTTGCTACCTATGGCCCGGCTAGCTGTCTGAATCTCACTGGACCCTTTGATCACTCGGCTAAGCATGCCTCTCCTTAATGTCAATATGCCTTCTCCATTGCTGTTCTGGTTAGTGTTTATTGGCTTATTTCACTGTAGAGCCTCTAGCCCTGCTCATTATACCTTATCCAACCTCTCAGTTCCTCCACCCACACATGCTATGACATCTTCTGGTTTCAATGATGTTTCTAGAGACAATATCTCTCTCATAATCACTAAATGCCTAGGTTTACCTCCTCTGTACTCACATCCCACCATACCTTTGTCTGTACATTATACCTTGAAGCTATTTTGTCGCCCCCAGAAACCTGCTCCTTTTTCTCTCTATTCTGGACGTCACAGACGACCAATTCTTATAGCTTTTAGCCGTAACCTCATACTTATTCTTCTCTGCTCCTCTGGGGATGTAGAGGTGAATCCAGGCCCTGCAGTGCCTGGCTCCACTCCTACTCCCCAGGCGCTCTCTTTTGATGACTTCTGTAACCGTGATTAGCCTTGGTTTCATGCATGTTAACATTAGAAGCCTTCTCCCTAAGTTTGTTTTATTCACTGCTTTAGCACACTCTGCCAACCCGGATGTCCTAGCTGTGTCTGAATCTTGGCTGAGGAAGTCCACCAAAAACTCTGAAATCTTCATCCCTAACTACAACGTTTTCAGACAAGATAGAACGACCAAAGGGGGCGGTGTTGCAATCTACTGCAGAGATAGCATGCAGAGTTCTGTCCTGCTATCCAGGTCTGTACCCAAACAATTTTTTTTTAAATGCCTTCCTCTCCATCTTAAATAAGCATGCCCCTTTCAAGAAATTTAGAACCAGGAACAGATATAGCCCTTGGTTCTCCCCAGACCTGACTGCCCTTAACCAACACAAAAATATCCTGTGGCGTTCTGCATTAGCATCGAACTGCCCCCGCGATATGCAACTTTTTAGGGAAGTTAGAAACCAATACACACAGGCAGTTAGAAACGCCAAGGCTAGCTTTTTCAAACAGAAATTCGCTTCGTGCAACTCCAACTCTAAAAAGTTCTGGGACATTGTAAAGTCCATGGAGAATAAGAACACCTCCTCCCAACTGCCCACTGCACTGAGGATAGGAAACTCTGTCACCACCGATAAGCCCACTATAATTGAGAATTTCAACAAGCATTTTTCTACGGCTGGCCATGCTTTCCACCTAACTACCCCTACTGCATTCAACAGCACTGCACCCCCCACAGCTACTCGCCCAAGCCTCCCCCATTTCTCCTTCTCCCAAATCCATTCAGCTGATGTTCTGAAAGAGCTGCAAAATCTGGACCCCTACAAATCAGCTGGGCTTGACAATCTGGATCCTTTCTTTCTAAAATTATCTGCCGAAATTATTGCAACCCCTATTACTAGCCTGTTCAACCTCTCTTTCGTGTCGTCTGAGATTCCCATAGATTGGAAAGCAGCTGCTGTCATCCCCCTCTTCAAAGGAGGTGACACTCTTGACCCAAATTGCTACAGACCTATATCCATCCTACCCTGCCTTTCTAAGGTCTTCGAAAGCCAAGTTAACAAACAGATTACCGACCATTTCGAATCCCACCGCACCCTCTCCGCTATGCAATCTGGTTTCAGAGCTGGTCATGGGTGCACCTCAGCCACGCTCAGGGTCCTAAACGACATCGTAACCGCCATCGATAAGAAACAATACTGTGCTGCCGTATTCATTGACCTGGCCAAAGCTTTTGACTCTGTTAATCACCACATCCTCATCGGCAGACTCAGTAGCCTTGGTTTCTCAAACGATTGCGTCGCCTGGTTCACCAACTACTTCTCTGACAGAGTTCAGTGTGTCAAATCGGAGGGCCTACTGTCTGGACCTCTGGCAGTCTCTATGGGGGTACCACAGGGTTCAATTCTTGGGCCAACTCTTTTCTCTGTATACATCAATGATGTCGCTCTTGCTGCTGGTGAATCTCTGATCCACCTCTACGCAGACGACACCATTCTGTATACTTCTGGCCCTTCTTTGGACACTGTGTTAACAACCCTCCAGACGAGCTTCAATGCCATTCAACTCTCCTTCCGTGGTCTCCAACTGCTCCTAAACACAAGTAAAACTAAATGCATGCTCTTCAACCGATCGCTGCCTGCACCTGCCCGCCTGTCCAGCATCACTTCTCTGGACGGTTCTAACTTAGAATTTGTGGACAACTACAAATACCTAGGTGTCTGGTTAGACCGTAAACTCTCCTTCCAGACTCACATCAATCATCTCCAATCCAAAGTGAAATCTCGAATTGGCTTCCTATTTCGCAACAAAGCATCCTTCACTCATGCTGCCAAACATACCCTCGTAAAACTGACCATCCTACCAATCCTCGACTTCGGCGATGTCATTTACAAAATAGCTTCCAATACCCTACTCAACAAGCTGGATGCAGTCTATCACAGTGCCATCCGTTTTGTCACCAAAGCCCCATATACTACCCACCACTGCGACCTGTACGCTCTCGTTGGCTGGCCTTCGCTTCATAATCGTCGCCAAACACATTGGCTCCAGGTCATCTACAAGACCCTGCTAGGTAAAGTCCCCCCTTATCTCCGCTCACTGGTCACCATAGCAGCACCCACCTGTAGCACGCGCTCCAGCAGGTATATCTCTCTGGTCACCCCTAAAGCCAACTCCTCCTTTGGTCGTCTCTCCTTCCAGTTCTCTGCTGCCAATGACTGGAACGAACTACAAAAATCTCTGAAACTGGAAACACTTATCTCCCTCACTGGCTTTAAGCACCAACTGTCAGAGCAGCTCACAGATCACTGCACCTGTACATAGCCCATCTATAATTTAGCCCAAACAACTACCTCTTCCCCTACTGTATTTATTTATTTTATTTATTTTGCTCCTTTGCACCATATTATTTCAATTTTATCTCTGAACTTTCTTCAAACTACAAATCTACCATTCCAGTGTTTTTCTTGCTATACTTTATTTACTTTGCCACCATGGCATTTTTTTGCCTTTACCTCCCTTATCTCACATCATTTGCTCACATTGTATATAATCTTATTTTTATTTATATTTTTTTTCTACTGCATCATTGACTGTATGTTGTTTTACTCCATGTGTAACTCTGTGTTGTTGTATGTTGTCGAACTGCTTTGCTTTATCTTGGCCAGGTCGCAATTGTAAATGAGAACTTGTTCTCAACTTGCCTACCTGGTTAAATAAAGGTGAAATAAAATAAATAAATAAAAATTACTATACTGTCTAACTAACCCAGCTGGTCATTACTATACTAACTAACCTAGCTGGTCATTACTATACTGTCTAACTAACCTAACTGGTCATTACTATACTGTCTTTAACTAACCTAGCTGGTCATTACTATACTGTCTAACTAACCCAGCTGGTCATTACTATACTGTCTAACTAACCCAGCTGGTCATTACTATACTAACTAACCTAGCTGGTCATTACTATACTGTCTTTAACTAACCTAGCTGGTCATTACTATACTGTCTAACTAACCCAGCTGGTCATTACTATACTAACTAACCTAGCTGGTCATTACTATACTGTCTAACTAACCTAGCTGGTCATTACTATACTGTCTAACTAACCCAGCTGGTCATTACTATACTAACTAACCTAGCTGGTCATTACTATACTGTCTAACTAACCTAACTGGTCATTACTATACTGTCTTTAACTAACCTAGCTGGTCATTACTATACTGTCTAACTAACCCAGCTGGTCATTACTATACTGTCTAACTAACCCAGCTGGTCATTACTATACTAACTAACCTAGCTGGTCATTACTATACTGTCTTTAACTAACCTAGCTGGTCATTACTATACTGTCTAACTAACCCAGCTGGTCATTACTATACTAACTAACCTAGCTGGTCATTACTATACTGTCTAACTAACCTAGCTGGTCATTACTATACTGTCTAACTAACCCAGCTGGTCATTACTATACTAACTAACCTAGCTGGTCATTACTATACTGTCTAACTAACCTAACTGGTCATTACTATACTGTCTTTAACTAACCAGCCTCCCCCATCTCTTTGTATTTAGGGAGACACCATCGTTCCCCCATCTCTTTGTACAGTACTTAGTTAAACCATGTTAGGCAGCGTTCCCCAACTGGCAGCCCATAAAACAATGGAGAAATATATACTGTATACCAGGGGGATACGGAGAAATATATACTGTATACCAGGGGGATACGGAGAAATATATACTGTATACCAGGGGGATACGGAGAAATATATACTGTATACCAGGGGGATACGGAGAAATATATACTGTATACCAGGGGGATATGGAGAAATATATACTGTATACCAGGGGGATATGGAGAAATATATACTGTATACCAGGGGGATATGGAGAAAGAGATAATGTATACCAGGGGGATATGGAGAAACATATACTGTATACCAGGGGGATATGGAGAAAGAGATACTGTATACCAGGGGGATATGGAGAAATATATACTGTATACCAGGGGGATACGGAGAAATATATACTGTATACCAGGGGGATACGGAGAAATATATACTGGATACCAGGGGGATATGGAGAAATATATACTGTATACCAGGGGGATATGGAGAAATATATACTGTATACCAGGGGGATACGGAGAAATATATACTGGATACCAGGGGGATATGGAGAAAGATATACTGTATACCAGGGGGATACGGAGAAATATATACTGTATACCAGGGGGATACGGAAAATGGGGGGGAGCAGTGAAACTGGCTTCCAGGTCCAGAGTTGAGTTTGAGGGCTTTACGAGATGGGAGAAGTGTGAACCAGAGTATTCAGTAAATGTCTTACCCAGGTCCATGCTCTTGGAGGACTTGGTGTGGTGGTACTGAAACTGGGCCGGCTGTGGTCCAGGGATGGGCCTGGTAGAGCTCTCCCCTGGGGCTGGTCCAGGGATGGGCCTGGTAGAGCTCTCCCCTGGGACTGGTCCAGGGATGGGCCTGGTAGAGCTCTCCCCTGGGGCTGGTCCAGGGATGGGCCTGGTGGAGCTCTCCCCTGGGGCTGGTCCAGGGATGGGCCTGGTGGAGCTCTCCCCTGGGGCTGGTCCAGGGATGGGCCTGGTAGAGCTCTCCCCTGGGGCTGGTCCAGGGATGGGCCTGGTGGAGCTCTCCCCTGGGGCTGGTCCAGAGATGGGCCTGGTAGAGCTCTCCCCTGGGGCTGGACTCAGACCTTCCTGACGAGGAGATATAAGATTCAACTCCTCTTCGTCATCCTCTTCACCAACGTGGACGGAACTCCCATTAAAGACTGAAGAGGAGGACAGAAATCACAGAGCAAACCATTGGACACATTATAAGGAATTGGTTGTTATTTCAGGACTGAGATTAATGTCTGGTGTATTTCTGCCGATAACGGAAAATCATTCCGCACGGGTTTTAATCTGGGCTGAGACACGGTTGTGTACTAGGGTCAATGGCAGAACTGAAGGGTTCAGGTGGTTCTGTGGAAAGAGATATTGGTTTGGTTATCAGCTTTAATATAACCAACGCATTTCAACATATTTTGGGGTCATTTTAGCAGATGCTCTTATCCTGACTTAGCAGACGCTTTAGCAGACGCTCTTATTATGACTTACAATCAGACGTTTACATCATTCACAACGCAGAGTCGCGGCTTCATAGTATTTACTCTGAACCAGACTTAAAAACCTGACTTTGTGGATATGTGTGTGTGTGTGTGTGCGTGTGTGTGTGTGTGTGTGTGTGTGTGTGTGTGTGTGTGTGTGTGTGTGTGTGTGTGTGAGTGAATGTGATAGTGAGACCACAGAGTTTCTAAACCCAGAGGCTCAACTTCACAAGACTTTCAGGAAGCAGACCAAACCGACCAGGCCAGAGTTTGGGGTTTCAGAAGTAGAGGTCGACTGATTAATCGGAATGGCCGATTAATTAGGGCCGATTTCAAAGTTTTCATATCAATCGATAAATCGGTATTTTTGGCCACCGATTTGACGATTTTTTATTTTATTTTTATATTTAGAGCTAGGAAAGTCAGGTTAAGAACACATTCTTATTTTCAATGACGGCCTAGGAACAGTGGGTTAACTGCCTTGTTCAGGGGCAGAACGACAGATTTTTACCTTGTCAGCTCGGGGGATTCAATCTTGCAACCTTACGGTTAACTAGTCCAACGCTCTAACCACCTGCTTTACATTGCACTCCACGAGGAGCCTGCCTGTTACGCGAATGCAGTAAGAAGACAAGGTAAGTTGCTAGCTAGCATTAAACTTATCTTATAAAAAACAATCAATAAATCATAATCACTAGTTAACTACACATGGTTGATGATATTACCAGTTTATCTAGCCTGTCCTGCATTGCATATAATCGATGCGGTGCGCATTCGCGAAAAAGGACTGTCGTTGCTCCAACGTGTACCTAACCATAAACATCAATGTCTTTCTTAAAAATCAATACACAAGTATATATTTTTAAACCTGCATATTTAGTTAATATTGCCTGCTAACATGAATTTCTTTTAACTAGGGAAAATGTGTCACTTCTCTTGCAAACAGAGTCAGGGTATATGCAGCAGTTTGGGCCGCCTGGCTCGTTGCGAACTGTGAAGACTATTTCTTCCTAACAAAGGACAGCCGACTTCGCCAAACGGGGGATGATTTAACAAAAGCGCATTTGTGAAAAAAAGCATAATTGTTGCACGACTGTACCTAACCATAAACATCAATGCCTTTCTTAAAATCAATACACAGAAGTATATATTTTTAAACCTGCATATTTAGCTAAAAGAAATCCAGGTTAGAATATTGAAGACTCATGTTAAAAGGAACCACCAGCTTTCATATTTTCTCATGTTCTGAGCAAGGAACTTAAACGTTAGCTTTTTTACATGGCACATATTGCACTTTTACTTTCTTCTCCAACACTGTGTTTTTGCATTATTTAAACCCAATTGAACATGTTTGATTATTTATTTGAGGCTAAATTGATTTTATTTATGTATTATATTAAGTTAAAATAAGTGTTCATTCAGTATTGTTGTAATTGTCATTATTACAAACCTGTTTTTTTATTTTGAATTTTAAATTTTTTTATTATTCTTTATTTTAAATGTGTTAAATTGGCCGATTAATCGGCATCGGATTTTTTTGGTCCTCCAATAATCGGTGTTGGCGTTGGAAAATCATAATCGGTCGGCCTCTATTCAGAAGTCAATGAGAAAAGTGAGAAGAAAAAAAAAAATATTCAATTAGTTTGTAATTTTCTCTAAATCTAAAGACACAACCTAAAGTTGTGTAAAAGATTCAAAACAATGTTTTAAATAGTTAAACATGTTATTAACTAATCAACCTCGTCACAATGAAACCTTTTCATTTTCGTCCCCTCACAAAAAAAACAAAAAAACGTTATAGCGAAGAAATGCATTTGATTGGACGGCCTGCACGTTAGCAGGTCGACACGAGACGACCGTTAGACTCGCTGACGTGAGATCAGCTAGCCGGCGTCGCCATGACATCACCTACAGGGCGTGGTCGGGGATTTACATCGGAGAAGCAGATTCCAGACACCTTCATACTATGCATTATTTGGTGAGATGTGAGTGTGTTCATATGCACGGCATATCATCTGGGTATATACAGTAGTGTATGGAGTAGATATGTATGGAGTAGATATGTATGGGGTAGATATGTACAGTAGTGTATGGAGTAGATATGTATGGAGTAGATATGTATGGAGTAGATATGTGTGGAGTAGATATGTATGGAGTAGATATGTACAGTAGTGTATGGAGTAGATATGTATGGAGTAGATATGTACAGTAGTGTATGGAGTAGATATGTATGGAGTAATAGCCTCAGTAAACAGTAATAGTAAACAATAAACAGCCGCAGTAAACAACAGCCGCAGTAAACAACAGCCGCAGTAAACAACAGCCTCTCTCTAGGACTGGGTGAATTTTATACATCTAATGGTGTGTTTGCATAGCATTAGTCCTGTTTGCATATCATTAGTCCTGTTTGCATAGCATTAGTCCTGTTTACATAGCATTAGTCCTGTTTGCATAGCATTAGTCCTGTTTGCATAGCATTAGTCCTGTTTGCATAGCATTAGTCCTGTTTACATAGCATTAGTCCTGTTTGCATATCATTAGTCCTGTTTGCATATCATTAGTCCTGTTTGCATAGCATTAGTCCTGTTTGCATAGCATTAGTCCTGTTTACATAGCATTAGTCCTGTTTACATAGCATTAGTCCTGTTTGCATAGCATTAGTCCTGTTTGCATAGCATTAGTCCTGTTTGCATAGCATTAGTCCTGTTTACATACCATTAGTCACCAAGATAGCTCTATCCGCTCCAGCCACCCAGTCAGATCTAGCCACTCCCCCAGTTAGATCTAGCCACTCCCCCACTCAGATCTAACCCCTCCCCCAGTTAGCTCTAGCCCCTCCCCAGTTAACTCTAGCCACTCCCCCAGTTAGCTCTAGCCCCTCCCCCAGTTAGCTCTAGCCACTCCCCCAGTTAGCTCTAGCCCCTCCCCCAGTTAGCTCTAGCCACTCCCCCACTCAGATCTAGCCACGCCCCCAGTTAGATCTAGCCCCTCCCCAGTTAACTCTAGCCCCTCCCCAGTTAGCTCTAGCCACTCCCCCACTCAGATCTAGCCACTCCCCCACTCAGATCTAGCCACGCCCCCAGTTAGATCTAGCCCCTCCCCAGTTAACTATAGCCCCTCCCCCAGTTAGCTCTAGCCACTCCCCCACTCAGATCTAGCCACTCCCCCAGTTAGATCTAGCCGATACAGATTATTGGAGGACCAAAAAAAGCCGATATTTTTATATATATACAGCTCAAAAAAATTAAGGGAACACTTAAACAACACAATGTAACTCCAAGTCAATCACACTTCTGTGAAATCAAACTGTACACTTAGGAAGCAACACTGATTGACAATACATTTCACATGCTGTTGTGCAAATGGAATAGACAACAGGTGGAAATTATAGGCAATTAGCAAGACACGCCCAATAAAGGAGTGGTTCTGCAGGTGGGGACCACTGACCACTTCTCAGTTCTTATGCTTACTGGCTGATGTTTTGGTCACTTTTGAATGCTGGCGGTGCTTTCACTCTAGTGGTAGCATGAGACGGAGTCTACAACCCACACAAGTGGCTCAGGTAGTGCAGCTCATCCAGGACGGCACATCAATGCGAGCTGTGGCAAGAAGGTTTGCTGTGTCTGTCAGCGTAGTGTCCAGAGCATGGAGGCGCTACCAGGAGACAGGCCAGTACATCAGGAGACGTGGAGGAGGCCGTAGGAGGGCAAAACCCCGCAGCAGGACCGCTACCTCAGCCTTTGTGTAAGGAGGAGCAGGAGGAGCACTGCCAGAGCCCTGCAAAATGACCTCCAGCAGGCCACAAATGTGCATGTGTCTGCTCAAACGGTCAGAAACAGACTCC
>NC_059466.1:51055967-51058467 GCF_905237065.1 Salmo salar | reverse complement strand
TAAGCAAAGCTTCACACCATATTTCAAATCAGGGTCATGAGAAGATATGACAGGAAAATATATATATATTTTTTTTAAACTCTCCAACAACAACATTAACAACTAGGCGACCAGACACAGGAAAAAACCTAAACCGTTAAACCATCCTAAAATCTACACCTTTACGTCAAATATTTAGATTTATAACAAAGGTCTGGGGAGGAGAGGAGGGGTGTGAGGAGGAGGAAGAGAGGTGGGGTGTGAGGAGGAGATGAGGGGTGTGAGGAGGAGAAAGAGGAGGGGTAGGGGAGGAGGAGGAGAGGTGGGGTGTGGGGAGGAGGAAGAGAGGTGGGGTGTGAGGAGGAGATGAGGGGTGTGAGGAGGAGAAAGAGGAGGGGTAGGGGAGGAGGAGGAGAGGTGGGGTGTGGGGAGGAGGAAGAAAGGTGGGTGGGGGTGTGAGGAGGAGAAAGAGGAGGGGTAGGGGTGGGGTGTGGGGAGGAGAAGAGGAGGGGTAGGGGTAGGGTGGGGAGGAGAAGAGGAGGAGTAGGGGAGGAGGAAGAGAGGAGGGGTGTGAGGAGGAGGAGAGGAGGGGTGTGGGGAGGAGAAGAGGAGGGGTGTGAGGAGGAAGAGAGGAGGGGTGTGAGGAGGAGGAGAGGAGGGGTAGGGGAGGAAAGAGAGGAGGAGTGTGAGGAGGAGAAGAGGAGGGGTGTGAGGAGGAGGAGAGGAGGGGTGTGAGGAGGAGGAGAGGAGGGGTGTGAGGAGGAAGAGAGGAGGGGTGTTTCTGGACCTTCAGATGTACCGCACCAACTCTACTCTACTGTACTGCAGTAATCTAGAAGAATCATGCGCCGAACACTTAACCGTGAAATGCTAGTTTACGAATCCCTCCAAACAATACAGAGTTAAAATATATTAATTAAAAGAAAAATAATAACACAGATCAGTGCAGATAGAGTCAGTACAGATAGAGTCAGTGCAGATAGAGTCAGTGCAGATAGGGAGGGTCAGTGTAGTGCAGATAGAGTCAGTGTAGTGCAGATAGGGTTAGTGCAGATAGAGTCAGTGCAGATAGAGTCAGTGCAGATAGAGTCAGTGCAGATAGGGAGGGTCAGTGTAGTGCAGATAGAGTCAGTGTAGTGCAGATAGGGTCAGTGCAGATAGAGTCAGTGCAGATAGAGTCAGTGCAGATAGGGTCAGTGCAGATAGGGAGGGTCAGTGTAGTGCAGACAGAGTCAGTGTAGTGCAGATAGGGTCAGTGCAGATAGAGTCAGTGCAGATAGAGTCAGTGCAGAAAGTGCAGTACAGATAGGGTCAGTACAGATAGAGTCAGTGCAGATAGGGTCAGTGCAGATAGAGTCAGTGCAGATAGAGTCAGTACAGATAGGGTCAGTGCAGATAGGGTCAGTGCAGATAGAGTCAGTGCAAATAGGATCAGTGCAGATAGGGTCAGTGCAGATAGAGTCAGTGCAGATAGAGTCAGTACAGATAGGGTCAGTGCAGATAGAGTCAGTGCAGATAGAGTCAGTGCAGATAGGAAGGGTCAGTGTAGTGCAGATAGAGTCAGTGTAGTGCAGATAGGACTGTGCAGATAGAGTCAGTGCAGATAGAGTCAGTGCCGATAGAGTCAGTGCAGATAGAGTCAGTGTAGATAGGGTCAGTGCCGATAGGTTCAGTGCAGATAGAGTCAGTGTAGATAGAGTCAGTGTAGATAGGGTCAGTGCCGATAGGGAGGGTCAGTGCAGATAGGGAGGGTCAGTGCAGATAGAGTCAGTGCAGATAGGGTCAGTGCAGATAGAGTCAGTGCAGATAGGGACAGTGCAGATAGTGTCAGTGCAGATAGGGAGGTTCAGTGCAGATAGAGTCAGTGCAGATAGAGTCAGTGCCGATAGGTTCAGTGCAGATAATCCAGGTAACCATTCATTAACTATTCAGCAGTCTTATGGCTTGAGGGTAGAATCTGTTGTCTCGGTGCATGCTGGTCCAACACAGTTTTCCTGACGGTAGCAGAGTGAACAGGCTTGGTTGGCTGGAGTACTTTTGCAATTTTTACGGGCCTTCCTGTGACGATACCTGAGAGGTCCTGGATGGCACTGGGCTGTTCGCATCTCCCTCTTGTGACGCTTCGCGGTCGAGGGCGGTTTATTTTCCACATCGAGGGGTGATGCAGGCAGTCAAGATGCTCTCGACGGTGCAGCTGTAGAACTCTCTGATGATCCAAGGGTCCTTGGCAAATCTTTTGCAGACTCCTGAGGGGGGGATGAGGCGCTGCTGTGTGCTCTTCACAACTGAGGAACTCGAAGCTCTCGACCCTCTCCACTACAGCCCGGATTAGTTCCTTGGTCTTACTAACATTGAGGGAGAGGCTGTTGTCATGGCACCACACTGCCAAGTCTCTGACCTCCTCCCTGTAAAATCATCGCCGTCGGTGATCAGGCCTACCTTGCGAGTCGTGCGTTGCCATGCAGTCGTGGGCGAAAAGGGACGTACAAAAGGGGACTAAGCACACAACCTGGAGTGGCCC
>NC_059466.1:51035967-51050967 GCF_905237065.1 Salmo salar | reverse complement strand
GCTCTGAGTAGGCCTCCATCTCTATAGACCACACTAGGCTCTGAGTAGGCCTCCATCTCTATAGACCACACTAGGCTCTGCGTAGGCCTCCATCTCTATAGACCACACTAGGCTCTGAGTAGGCCTCCATCTCTATAGACCACACTAGGCTCTGAGTAGGCCTCCATCTCTATAGACCACACTAGGCTCTGAGTAGGCCTCCATCTCTATAGACCACACTAGGCTCTGAGTAGGCCTCCATCTCTATAGACCACACTAGGCTCTGCGTAGGCCTAACCTCCATCTCTATAGACCACACTAGGCTCTGAGTAGGCCTCCATCTCTATAGACCACACTAGGCTCTGAGTAGGCCTCCATCTCTATAGACCACACTAGGCTCTGAGTAGGCCTCCATCTCTATAGACCACACTAGGCTCTGAGTAGGCCTAGCCTCCATCTCTATAGACCACACTAGGCTCTGAGTAGGCCTAGCCTCCATCTCTATAGACCACACTAGGCTCTGAGTAGACCTCCATCTCTATAGACCACACTAGGCTCTGAGTAGGCCTAACCTCCATCTCTATAGACCACACTAGGCTCTGAGTAGGCCTAACCTCCATCTCTATAGACCACACTAGGCTCTGAGTAGGTCTCCATCTCTATAGACCACACTAGGCTCTGAGTAGGCCTAGCCTCCATCTCTATAGACCACACTAGGCTCTGAGTAGACCTCCATCTCTATAGACCACACTAGGCTCTGAGTAGGCCTAACCTCCATCTCTATAGACCACACTAGGCTCTGAGTAGGCCTCCATCTCTATAGACCACACTAGGCTCTGAGTAGGCCTCTATCTCTATAGACCACACTAGGCTCTGAGTAGGCCTCCATCTCTATAGACCACACTAGGCTCTGAGTAGACCTCCATCTCTATAGACCACACTAGGCTCTGAGTAGGCCTCCATCTCTATAGACCACACTAGGCTCTGAGTAGGCCTAGCCTCCATCTCTATAGACCACACTAGGCTCTGAGTAGGCCTCCATCTCTATAGACCACACTAGGCTCTGAGTAGACCTCCATCTCTATAGACCACACTAGGCTCTGAGTAGGCCTCCATCTCTATAGACCACACTAGGCTCTGAGTAGACCTCCATCTCTATAGACCACACTAGGCTCTGAGTAGGCCTAGCCTCCATCTCTATAGACCACACTAGGCTCTGAGTAGACCTCCATCTCTATAGACCACACTAGGCTCTGAGTAGGCCTCCATCTCTATAGACCACACTAGGCTCTGAGTAGGCCTCCATCTCTATAGACCACACTAGGCTCTGAGTAGGCCTCCATCTCTATAGACCACACTAGGCTCTGAGTAGGCCTAGCCTCCATCTCTATAGACCACACTAGGCTCTGAGTAGGCCTCCATCTCTATAGACCACACTAGGCTCTGAGTAGGCCTCCATCTCTATAGACCACACTAGGCTCTGAGTAGACCTCCATCTCTATAGACCACACTAGGCTCTGAGTAGGCCTCCATCTCTATAGACCACACTAGGCTCTGAGTAGGCCTCCATCTCTATAGACCACACTAGGCTCTGAGTAGACCTCCATCTCTATAGACCACACTAGGCTCTGAGTAGGCCTAACCTCCATCTCTATAGACCACACTAGGCTCTGAGTAGGCCTCCATCTCTATAGACCACACTAGGCTCTGAGTAGGCCTCCATCTCTATAGATCACACTAGGCTCTGAGTAGGCCTCCATCTCTATAGACCACACTAGGCTCTGAGTAGGCCTCCATCTCTATAGACCACACTAGGCTCTGAGTAGGCCTCCATCTCTATAGACCACACTAGGCTCTGAGTAGACCTCCATCTCTATAGACCACACTAGGCTCTGAGTAGGCCTCCATCTCTATAGACCACACTAGGCTCTGAGTAGACCTCCATCTCTATAGACCACACTAGGCTCTGAGTAGGCCTAGCCTCCATCTCTATAGACCACACTAGGCTCTGAGTAGGCCTCTATCTCTATAGACCACACTAGGCTCTGAGTAGGCCTCCATCTCTATAGACCACACTAGGCTCTGAGTAGACCTCCATCTCTATAGACCACACTAGGCTCTGAGTAGGCCTCCATCTCTATAGACCACACTAGGCTCTGAGTAGGCCTAGCCTCCATCTCTATAGACCACACTAGGCTCTGAGTAGGCCTCCATCTCTATAGACCACACTAGGCTCTGAGTAGGCCTAGCCTCCATCTCTATAGACCACACTAGGCTCTGAGTAGGCCTAGCCTCCATCTCTATAGACCACACTAGGCTCTGAGTAGGCCTCCATCTCTATAGACCACACTAGGCTCTGAGTAGGCCTCCATCTCTATAGACCACACTAGGCTCTGAGTAGACCTCCATCTCTATAGACCACACTAGGCTCTGAGTAGGTCTCCATCTCTATAGACCACACTAGGCTCTGAGTAGGCCTCCATCTCTATAGACCACACTAGGCTCTGAGTAGACCTCCATCTCTATAGACCACACTAGGCTCTGAGTAGGCCTAACCTCCATCTCTATAGACCACACTAGGCTCTGAGTAGGCCTCCATCTCTATAGACCACACTAGGCTCTGAGTAGGCCTCCATCTCTATAGATCACACTAGGCTCTGAGTAGGCCTCCATCTCTATAGACCACACTAGGCTCTGAGTAGGCCTCCATCTCTATAGACCACACTAGGCTCTGAGTAGGCCTCCATCTCTATAGACCACACTAGGCTCTGAGTAGACCTCCATCTCTATAGACCACACTAGGCTCTGAGTAGGCCTCCATCTCTATAGACCACACTAGGCTCTGAGTAGACCTCCATCTCTATAGACCACACTAGGCTCTGAGTAGGCCTAGCCTCCATCTCTATAGACCACACTAGGCTCTGAGTAGGCCTCTATCTCTATAGACCACACTAGGCTCTGAGTAGACCTCCATCTCTATAGACCACACTAGGCTCTGAGTAGGCCTAGCCTCCATCTCTATAGACCACACTAGGCTCTGAGTAGGCCTCTATCTCTATAGACCACACTAGGCTCTGAGTAGGCCTCCATCTCTATAGACCACACTAGGCTCTGAGTAGGCCTAGCCTCCATCTCTATAGACCACACTAGGCTCTGAGTAGACCTCCATCTCTATAGACCACACTAGGCTCTGAGTAGGCCTCCATCTCTATAGACCATACTAGGCTCTGAGTAGACCTCCATCTCTATAGACCACACTAGGCTCTGAGTAGGCCTAGCCTCCATCTCTATAGACCACACTAGGCTCTGAGTAGGCCTCTATCTCTATAGACCACACTAGGCTCTGAGTAGGCCTCTATCTCTATAGACCACACTAGGCTCTGAGTAGACCTCCATCTCTATAGACCACACTAGGCTCTGAGTAGGCCTAGCCTCCATCTCTATAGACCACACTAGGCTCTGAGTAGGCCTAGCCTCTATCTCTATAGACCACACTAGGCTCTGAGTAGGCCTCCATCTCTATAGACCACACTAGGCTCTGAGTAGGCCTCCATCTCTATAGACCACACTAGGCTCTGAGTAGGCCTAGCCTCCATCTCTATAGACCACACTAGGCTCTGAGTAGGCCTCCATCTCTATAGACCACACTAGGCTCTGAGTAGGCCTCCATCTCTATAGACCACACTAGGCTCTGAGTAGACCTCCATCTCTATAGACCACACTAGGCTCTGAGTAGGCCTCCATCTCTATAGACCACACTAGGCTCTGAGTAGGCCTCCATCTCTATAGACCACACTAGGCTCTGAGTAGGCCTCCATCTCTATAGACCACACTAGGCTCTGAGTAGGCCTCCATCTCTATAGACCACACTAGGCTCTGAGTAGGCCTCCATCTCTATAGACCACACTAGGCTCTGAGTAGACCTCCATCTCTATAGACCACACTAGGCTCTGAGTAGACCTCCATCTCTATAGACCACACTAGGCTCTGCGTAGACCTCCATCTCTATAGACCACACTAGGCTCTGAGTAGACCTCCATCTCTATAGACCACACTAGGCTCTGAGTAGGCCTCCATCTCTATGGAGCGTCTCACTACAGACTGTGTCTCATCCAACAATTCACCATGGCAACATCACCGCCTGGACCAACACACAACCAACCATCCACAGAGAAAATCAGAGAGAGAGAGAGAGAGAGAGAAACAGAAAGAGGGAGGGAGAGAGAGAGAGGGAGAAATACAGATACAGAAAGAGGGAGGGAGAGAGAGGGGGAGAAATACAGATACAGAAAGAGGGAGGGAGAGAGAGAGGGGAGAAACAGAAAGAGGGAGAGAGAGGGGGAGAAACAGATACAGAAAGAGGGAGGGAGAGAGAGGGGGAGAAACAGAAAGAGGGAGGGAGAGAGAGGGGGAGAAACAGATACAGAAAGAGGGAGGGAGAGAGAGAGGGGAGAAACAGAAAGAGGGAGAGAGAGGGGGAGAAACAGATACAGAAAGAGGGAGGGAGAGAGAGGGGGAGAAACAGAAAGAGGGAGGGAGAGAGAGGGGGAGAAACAGATACAGAAAGAGGGAGGGAGAGAGAGGGGGAGAAACAGATACAGAAAGAGGGAGGGAGAGAGAGGGGGAGAAACAGAAAGAGGGAGGGAGAGAGAGGGGGAGAAACAGATACAGAAAGAGGGAGGGAGAGAGAGGGGGAGAAACAGATACAGAAAGAGGGAGGGAGAGAGAGAGGGGAGAAACAGAAAGAGGGAGAGAGAGGGGGAGAAACAGAAAGAGGGAGAGAGAGAGGGGGAGAAACAGATACAGAAAGAGGGAGGGAGAGAGGGGGAGAGGGGGAGAAACAGATACAGAAAGAGGGAGAGAGAGAGGGGGAGAAACAGAAAGAGGGAGAGAGAGGGGGAGAAACAGAAAGAGGGAGAGAGAGAGGGGGAGAAACAGAAAGAGGGAGAGAGAGAGGGGGAGAAACAGAAAGAGGGAGAGAGAGAGGGGGAGAAACAGAAAGAGGGAGGGAGAGAGGGGGAGAAACAGAAAGAGGGAGGGAGAGAGAGAGGGGGAGAAACAGAAAGAGGGAGGGAGAGAGGGGGAGAAACAGAAAGAGGGAGAGAGAGAGAGGGGGAGATACAGAAAGAGGGAGAGAGAGAGAGGGGGAGAAACAGAAAGAAAGAGATGTCCACAACACAAAGAGGACAATGTCCTCCCATCATCCCCCTTTCTGCCGCCCTCGGCCCATTGGCTGAAATGGCGACCCCCCCCCTCACCCCAACCCCAGTCAGTCACAGACCATAAAACATAATGAACATGAATCTGTATGGAAACAATAAGAGCCAGGCAGTGAGGGTCCAACCCGACCCTTCTACCAACCCGTACCCACACATATCCCAGTCTGCAATTCACCACAATGAGTGGCAATAACCATACAATCGGCAGGGGGTGTGTATGGGGGGGGGGGGATATCCAGTTCATCGTTAGTGACAGAAACAGACTCCAATGAGAGCATTCTCCCCCACCAACAAGGCTGCAGCGCTGTAATACCTGTGGTACTCCAAAACGGACTGACCATCAATCTCCGACGAAGCCAGAGCCAGCCCTGAACAGCAGAACTGTAGGACGAGGAACGGTCCATTGTCCAGTCCCATTACATGTCGGTTTGGACCACGCGGAGACGTGGTAAAATCCTGCAGTGTGTCATGGTGTCGTAGAGACGTACAGAAGGAGACTTCATGGTGATCGTACGGTCTCGATGTCTGTCTCCAGCAGACGAACAGGAGAGGCAGGGCTGAGCATGGCTGGACAGTATTCCTACACAGTGCCTTTCTGGGAAGTCTTCATACCCCTTTGACTTAGTCCAAATATTGCTGCGTTACCGGCTGAATTCAAAATGGATGGAATAGATTTGCTTTCGTACCCGTCTACACACAATATCCCATGATGACAAAGTGAAAACATGTTTTTAGTCATTTATGCAAATGTTTTAAAACATGAAATACAGAAATCTTATTTACGTAAGTATTCAAACCCGTAAGTAAATACTTTGTAGAAGCACCTTTGGCAGTGATTACAGCTGTGAGTCTTTCTGGGTAAGTCTCTAAGAGGGATTACAGCTGTGAGTCTTTCTGGGTAAGTCTCTAAGAGCGATTACAGCTGTGAGGCTTTCTGGGTAAGTCTCTAAGAGGGAATACAGCTGTGAGTCTTTCTGGGTAAGTCTCTAAGAGCGATTACAGCTGTGAGTCTTTCTGGGTAAGTCTCTGAGAGTGATTACAGCTGTGAGTCTTTCTGGGTAAGTCTCTAAGAGCGATTACAGCTGTGAGTCTTTCTGGGTAAGTCTCTGAGAGCGATTACAGCCGTGAGTCTTTCTGGGTAAGTCTCTAAGAGCTGTGAGTCTTTCTGGGTAAGTCTCTAAGAGCGATTACAGCTGTGAGTCTTTCTGGGTAAGTCTCTGAGAGCGATTACAGCTGTGAGTCTTTCTGGGTAAGTCTCTAAGAGCGATTACAGCTGTGAGTCTTTCTGGGTAAGTCTCTAAGAGCGATTACAGCTGTGAGTCTTTCTGGGTAAGTCTCTGAGAGTGATTACAGCTGTGAGTCTTTCTGGGTAAGTCTCTAAGAGCGATTACAGCTGTGAGGCTTTCTGGGTAAGTCTCTGAGAGTGATTACAGCTGTGAGTCTTTCTGGGTAAGTCTCTAAGAGCGATTACAGCTGTGAGGCTTTCTGGGTAAGTCTCTGAGAGTGATTACAGCTGTGAGTCTTTCTGGGTAAGTCTCTGAGAGTGATTACAGCTGTGAGTCTTTCTGGGTAAGTCTCTAAGAGCGATTACAGCTGTGAGTCTTTCTGGGTAAGTCTCTGAGAGTGATTACAGCTGTGAGTCTTTCTGGGTAAGTCTCTAAGAGCGATTACAGCTGTGAGTCTTTCTGGGTAAGTCTCTAAGAGTGATTACAGCTGTGAGGCTTTCTGGGTAAGTCTCTGAGAGTGATTACAGCTGTGAGGCTTTCTGGGTAAGTCTCTAAGATCTTTCCACACCTGAATTGTGCAACATTTGCCCATTATTCTTTTATAAATCCTTCAAGTTCTTTCAAATTGGTCGTTGATCATTGCTAGACAACCATTTTCAAGTCTTGCCATAGATTTTCAAGTAGATTTAAGTCAGAACTGTAACTCGGTCATTCAGGAACATTCCCTGTCTTCTTGGTAAACATCTCCAGTGTATATTTGGTCTTGTATTTTAGGTTTATTGTCCTGCTGAAAGGTGAATTCATCTCCCAGTGTCTGGTGGAAAGCAGACTGAACCAGGGTTTCATCTAGGATGTTGCCTGTGCTTAACTCCTTTCTGTTTTCTTTTTATCCTGAAAAACTCCCCAGTCCTTAACAACTACAAGCAGACCCATAACGTGTGTGTGTGTGTGTGTGTGTGTGTGTGTGTGTGTGTGTGTGTGTGTGTGTGTGTGTGTGTGTGTGTGTGTGTGTGTGTGTGTGTGTGCGTGCGTGCGTGCGTGCGTGCGTGCGTGCGTGCGTGCGTGTGTGTGTGTGTGTGTGTGTGTGTGTGTGTGTGTGCGTGTGTGTGTGTGCGTGCGTGTGTCAGTCACCAGATCTCAACCCAATTGAACCCTTATGGAATATTCTGGAGAGGCTCCTGAGACGGTGTTTTCTACCACCGTCGACAAAACACCAAAATGATTTAATTTATCATTAGAAGAACGGAGTCACATCCCTCCAATAGAGTTCCAGACACTAGTAGAATCTATGCCAAGGTGGAATGAAGCTGTTCTGATTGGTGGAGGCTCAACGCCCTATTAAAACACTTTATGTTGGTGTTGCCTTTACTTTGGCAGTGACCTGTAAATAGCATATACTACCCTGCAGCCCGAATACTATTACAAATAGAGTTGTATTGAATTGAATTGAGATATCTGGACCAGGGCTGTTATAACCAGGTGTACCTGGGTGTTCAGTACCAGGGCCCAGAGCACCTGTTGAGTGTACTGTGTGACTGTAGTACCTGTGTGACTGTAGTACCTGTGTGACTGTAGTACCTGTGTGACTGTAGTACCTGTGTGACTGTAGTACCTGTGTGACTGTACTACCTGTGTGACTGTAGTACCTGTGTGACTGTAGTACCTGTGTGACTGTACTACCTGTGTGACTGTAGTACCTGTGTGACTGTAGTACCTGTGTGACTGTAGTACCTGGGTGAATGTACTACCTGGGTGAATGTACTACCTGTGTGACTGTACTACCTGTGTGACTGTACTACCTGTGTGACTGTACATGTGTGACTGTAGTACCTGTGTGACTGTACTACCTGTGTGACTGTACTACCTGTGTGACTGTACTACCTGTGTGACTGTAGTACCTGTGTGACTTTACTACCTGTGTGACTGTACTACCTGGGTGACTGTAGTACCTGGGTGACTGTAGTACCTGTGTGACTGTACTACCTGTGTGACTTTACTACCTGTGTGACTGTACTACCTGGGTGACTGTAGTACCTGGGTGACTGTAGTACCTGTGTGACTGTAGTACCTGGGTGACTGTAGTACCTGGGTGACTGTAGTACCTGTGTGACTGTAGTACCTGGGTGACTGTAGTACCTGTGTGACTGTAGTACCTGTGTGACTGTAGTACCTGTGTGACTGTAGTACCTGGGTGACTGTAGTACCTGTGTGACTGTAGTACCTGTGTGACTGTAGTACCTGGGTGACTGTAGTACCTGGGTGACTGTAGTACCTGTGTGACTGTAGTACCTGGGTGACTGTACTACCTGGGTGACTGTAGTACCTGTGTGACTGTAGTACCTGGGTGACTGTACTACCTGGGTGACTGTAGTACCTGTGTGACTGTAGTACCTGGGTGACTGTAGTACCTGGGTGACTGTAGTACCTGGGTGACTGTACCAGGTGTATCACTAACCTCTGATTTGACCAGGGCTCGTAGCACCACCAGGTGTATAACTAACCTCTGATTTGACCAGGGCTCGTAGCACCACCAGGTGTATAACTAACCTCTGATTTGACCAGGGCTCGTAGCACCACCAGGTGTATAACTAACCTCTGATTTGACCAGGGCTCGTAGCACCACCAGCTGTATCATGCCTCTCAGATTCCCCTCCATGGACATGGATCTCCTCAGGGTCTCCATGGCTTCATGGTTCGACTTCCCCAGTAGAGACTCTCCGTTCACCGCTATCAGCTGGTCGTTGCCACGCAGATGACCGTCCTACAGGAGAGACACACAATTCAATCAATCAATCAATCAATCAATCAGTGAATCAGTCAATCAATCAATCAATCAATCAGTCGATCAACCAATCAATAAGTCAGTCAATTAATGCTGGTTTCATGTACAGTAAAACACCACAGCTTTTTAAGAAAGCAGACTGCTATTCTAGAGATATTTTTCTGAGAATTGAAGTGTATGGTAGCCAAGCTGAGGTGAGCCCGAGGGGAGAGAGGTCTTCCTCCCTGCCAGCCAGACTCTCTGCTACACTGTGTTGGTGTGTTTACGGACGTATTCAATCGCTCCCTATCCCAATCTGTTGCCCCCACATGCTTCAAGATGGCTACCGTTGTGCCTTCTTGGGAACAGGAAGACAAAGGTAACTGAACTAAATGACTATCGCCCTGTAGCACTCACTTCTGTCATCATGAAGTGCTTTTGAGAGACTAGTCAAGGATCATATCACCTCTACCTTACCGGTCACCCTAGACCCACTTCAGTTTGCTTACCGACCCAATAGGTCCACAGACGACGCAATCGCCATCACACTGCACACTGCCCTATCCCATCTGGAAGAGGAGGAATACCTATGTGAGAATGCTGTTCATCGACTACAGCTCAGCATTCAACACCATAGTACCCTCCAAACTCGTCATTAAGCTCGAGACCCTGGGTCTCGACCCCGCCCTGTGTAATTGGGTCCTGGACTTCCAAACGGGCCGCCCCCAGGTGGTGAAGGTAGGAAACAACCTCTCCACTTCGCTGATCCTCAACACAGGGGCCCCACAAGGGTGCGTTCTCAGCCCTCTCCTGTACTCCCTGTTCACCCATGACTGCGTGGCCATGCACGCCTCCAACTCAATCATCAAGTTTGCAGACGACACTACAGTGGTAGGCCTGATTACCAACAACGACAAGACGGCCTACAGGGAGGAGGTGAGGGCCCTGGTGGAGAGACGGCCTACAGGGAGGAGGTGAGGGCCCTGGTGGAGAGACGGCCTACAGGGAGGAGGTGAGGGCCCTGGTGGAGAGACGGCCTACAGGGAGGAGGTGAGGGCCCTGGTGGAGAGACAGCCTACAGGGGAGGAGGTGAGGGGCCCTGGTGGAGAGACGGCCTACAGGGAGGAGGTGAGGGCCCTGGTGGAGAGACGGCCTACAGGGAGGAGGTGAGGGCCCTGGTGGAGAGACGGCCTACAGGGAGGAGGTGAGGGGCCCTGGTGGAGAGACGGCCTACAGGGAGGAGGTGAGGGGCCCTGGTGGAGAGACAGCCTACAGGGGAGGAGGTGAGGGCCCTGGTGGAGAGACAGCCTACAGGGGAGGAGGTGAGGGGCCCTGGTGGAGAGACGGCCTACAGGGGAGGAGGTGAGGGGCCCTGGTGGAGAGACGGCCTACAGGGGAGGAGGTGAGGGGCCCTGGTGGAGAGACGGCCTACAGGGGAGGAGGTGAGGGGCCCTGGTGGAGAGACGGCCTACAGGGGAGGAGGTGAGGGCCCTGGTGGAGAGACGGCCTACAGGGGAGGAGGTGAGGGGCCCTGGTGGAGAGACGGCCTACAGGGAGGAGGTGAGGGCCCTGGTGGAGAGACGGCCTACAGGGAGGAGGTGAGGGCCCTGGTGGAGAGACGGCCTACAGGGAGGAGGTGAGGGCCCTGGTGGAGAGACGGCCTACAGGGAGGAGGTGAGGGCCCTGGTGGAGAGACGGCCTACAGGGAGGAGGTGAGGGCCCTGGTGGAGAGACGGCCTACAGGGAGGAGGTGAGGGCCCTGGTGGAGAGACAGCCTACAGGGAGGAGGTGAGGGCCCTGGTGGAGAGACAGCCTACAGGGAGGAGGTGAGGGCCCTGGTGGAGAGACGGCCTACAGGGAGGAGGTGAGGGGCCCTGGTGGAGAGACGGCCTACAGGGAGGAGGTGAGGGCCCACGGAGTGTGGTGTCAGGAAAACAACCTCTCACTCAATGTCAACAAAACAAAGGAGATGATTGTGGACTTCAGGAAACAGCATTACTCATCTCATGTGTATATACTGTATTTCATCTACTGCACCTTGCTTATGCCACTCGGCCATCGCTCATCCATATACTTACATGTACATATTCTCATTCACCCCTTTAGATTTGTGTGTATTTAGATTTTAGTCATTTAGCAGACGCTCTTATTCAGAGCGACTTACAGTAGTGAATGCATACATTTCATACATTTTTTTCTCCATACTGGTCCCCCCGTGGGAATCGAACCCACAACCCTGGCGTTGCAAACACCATGCTCTACCAACTGAGCCACACGGGACCATGTATTAGGTAGTTGTTGTGAAATTGTTAGATATTACTTGTTAGATATTACTGCATTGTCGGAACTAGAAACACAAGCATTTCGCTACACTCGCATCAACATCTGCTAAACCATGTGACCAATAACATCTGCTAACCATGTGTTATGTGACCAATAAAATGTGATTTTATTTGATCTGTTTTGGAATGATAGAAAGCTCAGATCTCCTTCCCTTATCACCCTGGCCGTAACACTGCTCTCTCCTCACGACAGTTGAAATGAGAACAGTTTGGTACGACTGGAATAAATACAGCCCTGAACATATGATGTCATAGCCCTCTAAACACCTGTAGCAGGTATGTGATTATGTAGCTCTGAATACCATAACCTACGTAGCTATCTGATCTGTAACATTATAGCCTACGTAGCTATCTGATCTGTAACATTATAGCCTACGTAGCTATCTGATCTGTAACATTATAGCCTACGTAGCTATCTGATCTGTAACATTATAGCCTACGTAGCTATCTGATCTGTAACATTATAGCCTACGTAGCTATCTGATCTGTAACATTATAGCCTACGTAGCTATCTGATCTGTAACATTATAGCCTACGTAGCTATCTGATCTGTACATTATAACCTACATAGCTATCTGATCTGTACGTTATAACCTACGTAGCTATATGATCTCTGATATGTACATTATAACCTACGTAGCTATATGATCTGTACATTATAACCTACGTAGCTATCTGATCTGTACATTATAACCTACGTAGCTATCTGATCTGTACATTATAACCTACGTAGCTATCTGATCTGTAACATTATAGCTTACGTAGCTATCTGATCTGTACATTATAACCTACGTAGCTATCTGATCTGTACGTTATAACCTACGTAGCTATATGATCTCTGATATGTACATTATAACCTACGTAGCTATATGATCTGTACATTATAACCTACGTAGCTATCTGATCTGTAACATTATAACCTACGTAGCTATCTGATCTGTACATTATAACCTACGTAGCTATCTGATCTGTACATTATAACCTACGTAGCTATCTGATCTGTACATTATATCCTACGTAGCTATCTGATCTGTACATTATAACCCACGTAGCTATCTGATCTGTACATTATAACCTACGTAGCTATATGATCTGTACATTATAACCTACGTAGCTATCTGATCTGTAACATTATAACCTACGTAGCTATATGATCTGTACATTATAACCTACGTAGCTATCTGATCTGTACATTATAACCTACGTAGCTATCTGATCTGTACATTATAACCTATGTAGCTATCTGATCTGTACATTATAGCCTACGTAGCTATCTGATCTGTACATTATAACCTACGTAGCTATCTGATCTGTACATTATAACCTACGTAGCTATCTGATCTGTACATTATAACCTACGTAGCTATCTGATCTGTACATTATAACCTACGTAGGAGATGCGAGGGATAAAGAGCAGCAGTATTTGGACAACATCCCGATTTCCCAGGTGTTACGCCTTGATCACACTGACAGTGCCACTGCATTTTGGTAAACCAGAAGTAAATTCATTTCCAATGAAACTTTATCGAACGCATGAGTCTGTATGTGTAGACGGCTTGATAGAAATGTTTTATTTTTATCCGTTATTTTACCAGGTCAGTTGACTGAGAACACGTTCTCATTTAGAGCAACGACCTGGAGAATAGTTACAGGTGAGAGGAGGAGGGGGATGAATGAGCCAATTGGAAGCTGGGGATGATTAGGTGGCCGTGATGGTTTGAGGGCCAGATTGGGAATTTAGCCAGGACACCGGGGTTAACACCCCGACTCTTACGATAAGTACCATGGGATCTTTAATGACCTCAGAGAGTCAGGACACCGGGGTTAACACCCCGACTCTTACGATAAGTACCATGGGATCTTTAATGACCTCAGAGAGCCAGGACACCAGGGGTTAACACCCCGACTCTTACGATAAGTACCATGGGATCTTTAATGACCTCAGAGAGTCAGGACACCGGGGTTAACACCCCTACTCTTACGATAAGTACCATGTGATCTTTAATGATCACAGAGAGTCAGGACACCTGTTTAACGTCCCATCCGAAAGACAGCACCCTACACAGGGCAATGTCCCCAATCACTGCCCTGGGGCATTGGGGCCAATCACTGCCCTGGGGCATTGGGCCCAATCACAGCCCTGGGGCATTGGGCCCAATCACAGCCCTGGGGCATTGGGCCCAATCACTGCCCTGGGGCATTGGGCCCAATCACTGCCCTGAGGCATTGGGGCCAATCACAGCCCTGGGGCATTGGGGCCAATCACTGCCCTGGGGCATTGGGATATTGTTTTATTTTAGACCAGAGGAAAGAGTGCCTCCTACTGGCCCTCCAACACCACTTCCAGCAGCATCTGGTCTCCGATCCAGGGACCAGACCAGGACCAACCCTGCTTAGCGTCAGAAGTAAGAAATGGTAGCAGAAGGAGAATGTTGAACTGTTGTTGAACACGTAACCAGATGCTGCTACGTAAACATTATGCGCTATGACGCTACATGTGTGATCAAGACTTTACCAACGTTCACATTTTGGAAGGGGAGGGGACGTTCCACCGTTAACTTGTAAACAGACAGGTTGGAGCTCCTCGTTTCAGTTCCACTAGCGTGTTCTCTTCTCTTAACACGTACGGACCTAGAACTTACTGAAGCAGCTGACCAGTTGAGCAAGACTTTAGTCCTGGGTTTAATAAGTGAGATTAGCAACCGTCTAGATGACAGTGAACAGTAATAATACCTTGTACGCTGCTCCTCCATGGATGATGGACTTGATGAAGATGCCCAGGTCTTCTCCTGTCTCCCTGGACTTATTGCCCTTTAGGCTGATGCCTAGACCAGCGGACCCTGTGTCATTCAGAGGAACCTCAAACATCAGCTGCTCCTTCCCTTCCTCGGACAGCAGGACAGCACGTGCCTCCTCTTCCTTCTGAGAGAGAGAGAGAGGGGGAGAGAGAGAGAGAGAGAGAGAGAGAGAGAGAGAGAGAGAGAGAGAGAGAGAGAGAGAGAGAGAGAGAGAGAGAGAGAGAGAGAGAGAGCACAGGTTATAGATCAATTCCACTGGCAATTGATAATAATCCTAATATTATTTATTATTATATATTTATGTAGCTTTTTTCAAGGACTTAGAAAGGCTTCACCAATCAATAGGGAAAATAAAGATATTTTTTTTCTTTTCGAAACTAAAGTGAAGAATAACACAGGAAGTGAAGAATAACACAGGAAGTGAAGAATAACACAGGAAGTGAAAATAACAAAGGAAGTAAGGAATAAGGCTTATCAAGAAAGGGGAGAGGAGAAAGGAACATAGGACAGAGGGTGGACAGGTGAATTTATCTGGCCAGCAAATCACTCACAAAACGCATGTTGATATTACTATGGTAGAGAGAGAAATGTACAAGAATTGTATCGGCCTTCCCTGTGGCGCAGTTGGTACAGCATGGTGTTTGCAACGCCAGGGTTGTGGGTTTGATTCCCACG
>NC_059466.1:51013467-51030967 GCF_905237065.1 Salmo salar | reverse complement strand
ACTCTCTGGTAACCCAGGTAACATGACTACATGGAACTTTCTGGTAACCTAGGTAACTCAAGCTAGCCATAAAACCAGTTTAATAAACAGATAAAAGAACACCTTACTGCATAAAGAGGAAGAGACACAGACATTTTCTATATGTTGTATTGTAATGTGCACTGTACTACTGTATTAAACCTATATATTGTGTGTATGCACTGATATGTAGGCTGTGTTTGACGTCTCAAATGTATTTCAGTCCTTGACTAATAATGTTCTGTATTATGTTTCATGTTATCATGTGGACCACCAGGAAGAGTAGCTGCTGCTTTTGTAGCGACTAATAAACACCAAATACTGTGTGACATTTTCAGACGGAGACGCTTCTTCGGTAGAATCACGTGTAACAGAGGCTGAGATCGGCTGCGTTGTTTGGGAAGCGACAGCCTCTATCTCATCCACTAAATCACTGGCCTGTAATTCAGGCCACTTATACACCTCTTTTCTCTGAGTCTCATCTTGTCAGGAAGTAACAGACAACAGATGCAAGAGAGCAGCACTCCATTCCTTATATAGTGCACTACTTTAGACCAGGGCCGCATGGCACCCTATTCCCTATGTAGTGCACTACTTTAGACCAGGGCCGCATGGCACCCTATTCCCTATGTAGTGCACTACTTTAGGCCAGGGCCCTATGGCACCCTATTCCCTATGTAGTGCACTACTTTAGACCAGGGCCCCATGGCACCCTATTCCCTATGTAGTGCACTACTTTAGACCAGGGCCCTCTGGCACTCCATTCCCTATGTAGTGCACTACTTTAGACCAGGGCCGCATGGCACCCTATTCCCTATGTAGTGCACTACTTTAGACCAGGGCCGCATGGCACCCTATTCCCTATGTAGTGCACTACTTTAGACCAGCGCCCCATGGCACCCTATTCCCTATGTAGTGCACTACTTTAGACCAGGGCCCTATGGCACCCTATTCCCTATGTAGTGCACTACTTTAGGCCAGGGCCCCATGGCACCCTATTCCCTATGTAGTGCACTACTTTAGATCAGGGCCCTATGGCACCCTATTCCCTATGTAGTGCACTACTTTACACCAGGGCCCTATGGCACCCTATTCCCTATGTAGTGCACTACTTTAGATCAGGGCCCTATGGCACCCTATTCCCTATGAAGTGTACTACTTTAGACCAGAGCCCTATGGAACCCTATTCCCTATGTAGTGCACTACTTTAGACCAGGGCCCCATGGCACCCTATTCCCTATGTAGTGCACTACTTTATGCAGTGCACTACATCCCTGGTCGTCCCTACTGCCTCTGATCTGGAGGACTCACTAAACAGAGAACATCCCTGGTCATCCCTACTGCCTCTGATCTGGAGGACTCACTAAACAGAGAACATCCCTGGTCATCCCTACTGCCTCTGATCTGGAGGACTCACTAAACAGAGAACATCCCTGGTCATCCCTACTGCCTCTGATCTGGAGGACTCACTAAACAGAGAACATCCCTGGTCATCCCTACTACCTCTGATCTGGAGGACTCACTAAACAGAGAACATCCCTGGTCGTCCCTACTGCCTCTGATCTGGAGGGCTCACTAAACAGAGAACATCCCTGGTCATCCCTACTGCCTCTGATCTGGAGGACTCAATAAACAGAGAACATCCCTGGTCATCCCTACTGCCTCTGATCTGGAGGACTCACTAAACAGAGAACATCCCTGGTCGTCCCTACTGCCTCTGATCTGGAGGACTCACTAAACAGAGAACATCCCTGGTCGTCCCTACTGCCTCTGATCTGGAGGACTCACTAAACAGAGAACATCCCTGGTCGTCTCTACTGCCTCTGATCTGGAGGACTCACTAAACAGAGAACATCCCTGGTCATCCCTACTGCCTCTGATCTGGAGGACTCACTAAACAGAGAACATCCCTGGTCATCCCTACTGCCTCTGATCTGGAGGACTCACTAAACAGAGAACATCCCTGGTCATCCCTACTACCTCTGATCTGGAGGACTCACTAAACAGAGAACATCCCTGGTCATCCCTACTGCCTCTGATCTGGAGGACTCACTAAACAGAGAACATCCCCGGTCATCCCTACTGCCTCTGATCTGGAGGACTCACTAAACAGAGAACATCCCTGGTCGTCCCTACTGCCTCTGATCTGGAGGACTCACTAAACAGAGAACATCCCTGGTCATCCCTACTGCCTCTGATCTGGAGGACTCACTAAACAGAGAACATCCCTGGTCATCCCTACTGTCTCTGATCTGGAGGACTCACTAAGCAGAGAACATCCCTGGTCATCCCTACTGTCTCTGATCTGGAGGACTCACTAAACAGAGAACATCCCTGGTCATCACTACTACCTCTGATCTGGAGGACTCACTAAACAGAGAACATCCCTGGTCTCCCCTACTGCCTCTGATCTGGAGGACTCACTAAACAGAGAACATCCCTGGTCACCCCTACTGCCTCTGATCTGGAGGACTCACTAAACACAAATGCTTAGTTTGTAAATGATGTCTGAGTCTTGTCGTGTGCCCCTGGCTATACATAAATTTTAAAAAAACTAGAAAATTGTGCTGCCTGGTTTGCTTAAAATAAGGTATTTGAAATGATTAATACTTGTACTTTTGATACCTAAGTATATTTTAGAAATTCCATTTACTTTTGACATAAAAGTATATTGAAAGCCAAATACTTTTAGACTTTTACTCAAGTAGTATTTTACTGGGTGACTTTCAACTTGAGTCATTTTCTATTAAGGTATCTTTACTTTTACTCAAGTATGAGATTTAGGTGCCTTTTTCCACCACTGATTAATGATATTATGAATAGAAACGGTGGAGGTCGAATATGCAGCTATCGAAAATATATGGGAACATCTGCTCGATACAAAGTCGCAACCAAATGACTGCAGCACTACCACAAAAATGGAGGAGACCAGTGGAAAAGGGGAGAGGGTAGGGAACTTAGCTTGTCTGCCATATATTAAAGATACAAATTGGCTGAAAATTATTGGCATGAATAGAAAAATATACCAGTTTCATCCGAGGACAAAAATGTTGTCAGCTGTGCCATACAGGTTGCAAAAAAAAATACAAAATGGGAGGAGATTTTTGGTACAATGCATTCGGGAAGTATTCAAACCCCTTGACTTTTCCACATTACGTTACAGCCTTATTCTAAAATTGATTAAATCGTTTTTTTCCCCCCCTCATCAATCTACACACAATACCCCATAATGACAAAGCAAAAATAGGTTTTTAGAAATGTTTACAAATTTATTACAAATAAGTATTCAGACCCTTTACTCAGTACTTTGTTTTAACACCTTTGGCAGTGATTACAGCCTGGAGTCTTCTTGGGTATGACGCTACAAGCTTGGCACACCTGTATTTGGGGAGTTTCTCCCATTCTTCTCTGCAGATCCTCTCAAGCTCTGTCAGGTTGGATGGGGAGCGTTGCTGCACAGCTATTTTCAGGTCTCCAGAGATGTTAAGTTTGGGCTCTGGCTGGGCCACTCAAGGACATTCAGAGACTTGTCCCGAAGCCACTCCTGCGTTGTTCTTGGCTGTGTGCTTAGGGTCGTTGTCCTGTTGGAAGGTGAACCTTCGCCCCAGTCTGAGGTCCTGAGTGCTCTCGAGCAGGTTTTTCATCATGGATCTCTCTGTACTTTGCTCCGTTCATCTTTCTCTCGATCCTGACCAGTCTCCCAGTCCCTACCGCTGAAAAACATCCCCACAGCATGATGCTGCCACCACCATGCTTCACCGTAGGGATGGTGCCAGGTTTCCTCCAGACGTGATGCTTGGCATTCAGGTCAAAGAGTTCAATCTTGGTTTCATCAGACCAGAGAATCGTGTTTCTCATGGTCTGAGAGTCTTTAGGTGCCCTTTGTCAAACTCCAAGCGGGCTGTCATGTGCCTTTTACTGAGGAGTGGCTTCAGTCTGGTCACTCTACCATGAAGGCCTGATTGGTGGAGTGCTGCACAGATGGTTGTCCTTCTGGAAGGTTCTTTCATCTCCACAGAGGAACTCTGGAGCTCTGTCAGAGTGACCACCTCCCTGACCAAGGCCCTTCTCCCCCGATTGGTCAGTTTGGCCGGGTGGCCAGCTCTAGGAAGAGTCTTGGTGGTTCCAAACTTTTATTTAAGAATGATGGAGGCCACTGTGTTCTTGGGGACCTTCAATGCTGCAGAAATGTTTTGGTACCCTTCCCCAGATCTGTGCCTCGACACAATCCTGTCTCTGAGCTCTACGGACAATTCCTTCAACCTCATGGCTTGGTTTTTACTCTGACATGCACTGTCAACTGTGGGACCTTACATAGACAGGTGTGTGCCTTTCCAAATCATGTCCAAACAATTGAATTTACCACAGCTGGACTCCAATCAAGTTGTAGAAACATCTCAAGGATGATCAATGGAAACAGGATGCACGTGAGCTCAATTTAGAGTCTCATAGCAAAGAGTCTGAATACTTATGTTAATAAGGTATTTCTGTTTATTATTTTTAATAAATTAGCCAACATTTCTAAAAACCTGTTGTTGCTTTGTCATTTGTATTTATTATGGACCCCCATTAGTTCCTGCCAAGGCAGCAGCTACTCTTCCTGGAGTTTATTATGGATCCCCATTAGTTCCTGTCAAGGCAGCAGCTACTCTTCCTGGGGTTTATTATGGATCCCCATTAGTTCCTGTCAAGGCAGCAGCTACTCTTCCTGGGGTTTATTATGGATCCCCATTAGTTCCTGCCAAGGCAGCAGCTACTCTTCCTGGGGTTTATTATGGATCCCCATTAGTTCCTGGCAAGGCAGCAGCTACTCTTCCTGGGGTTTATTATGGATCCCCATTAGTTCCTGTCAAGGCAGCAGCTACTCTTCCTGGGGTTTATTATGGATCCCCATTAGTTCCTGTCAAGGCAGCAGCTACTCTTCCTGGGGTTTATTATGGATCCCCATTAGTTCCTGCTGCCAAGGCAGCAGCTACTCTTCCTGGGGTTTATTATGGATCCCCATTAGTTCCTGTCAAGGCAGCAGCTACTCTTCCTGGGGTTTATTATGGATCCCCATTAGTTCCCGCCAAGGCAGCAGCTACTCTTCCTGGGGTTTATTATGGATCCCCATTAGTTCCTGCCAAGGCAGCAGCTACTCTTCCTGGGGTTTATTATGGATCCCCATTAGTTCCTGCCAAGGCAGCAGCTACTCTTCCTGGGGTTTATTGTGGATCCCCATTAGTTAGTCTAACGTGATGATGTTAATTGATGGGGCTGTGTTTCTACATTATAACGTGATGATGTTAATTGATGGGGCTGTGTTTCTACATTATAATGTGATGATGTTAATTGATGGGGCTGTGTTTCTACATTATAATGTGATGATGTTAATTGATGGGGCTGTGTTTCTACATTATAATGTGATGATGTTAATTGATGGGGCTGTGTTTCTACATTATAATGTGATGATGTTAATTGATGGGGCTGTGTTTCTACATTATAATGTGATGATGTTAATTGATGGGGCTGTGTTTCTACATTATAATGTGATGATGTTAATTGATGGGGCTGTGTTTCTACATTATAACGTGATGATGTTAATTGATGGGGCTGTGTTTCTACATTATAACGTGATGATGTTAATTGATGGGGCTGTGTTTCTACATTATAACGTGATGATGTTAATTGATGGGGCTGTGTTTCTACATTATAACGTGATGATGTTAATTGATGGGGCTGTGTTTCTACATTATAACGTGATGATGTTAATTGATGGGGCTGTGTTTCTACATTATAATGTGATGATGTTAATTGATGGGGCTGTGTTTCTACATTATAACGTGATGATGTTAATTGATGGGGCTGTGTTTCTACATTATAATGTGATGATGTTAATTGATGGGGCTGTGTTTCTACATTATAACGTGATGATGTTAATTGATGGGGCTGTGTTTCTACATTATAATGTGATGATGTTAATTGATGGGGCTGTGTTTCTACATTATAACGTGATGATGTTAATTGATGGGGCTGTGTTTCTACATTATAATGTGATGATGTTAATTGATGGGGCTGTGTTTCTACATTATAACGTGATGATGTTAATTGATGGGGCTGTGTTTCTACATTATAACGTGATGATGTTAATTGATGGGGCTGTGTTTCTACATTATAATGTGATGATGTTAATTGATGGGGCTGTGTTTCTACATTATAATGTGATGATGTTAATTGATGGGGCTGTGTTTCTACATTATAATGTGATGATGTTAATTGATGGGGCTGTGTTTCTACATTATAACGTGATGATGTTAATTGATGGGGCTGTGTTTCTACATTATAACGTGATGATGTTAATTGATGGGGCTGTGTTTCTACATTATAATGTGATGATGTTAATTGATGGGGCTGTGTTTCTACATTATAATGTGATGATGTTAATTGATGGGGCTGTGTTTCTACATTATAATGTGATGATGTTAATTGATGGGGCTGTGTTTCTACATTATAATGTGATGATGTTAATTGATGGGGCTGTGTTTCTACATTATAATGTGATGATGTTAATTGATGGGGCTGTGTTTCTACATTATAACGTGATGATGTTAATTGATGGGGCTGTGTTTCTACATTATAACGTGATGATGTTAATTGATGGGGCTGTGTTTCTACATTATAATGTGATGATGTTAATTGATGGGGCTGTGTTTCTACATTATAATGTGATGATGTTAATTGATGGGGCTGTGTTTCTACATTATAATGTGATGATGTTAATTGATGGGGCTGTGTTTCTACATTATAAGGTGATGATGTTAATTGATGGGGCTGTGTTTCTACATTATAACGTGATGATGTTAATTGATGGGGCTGTGTTTCTACATTATAACGTGATGATGTTAATTGATGGGGCTGTGTTTCTACATTATAACGTGATGATGTTAATTGATGGGGCTGTGTTTCTACATTATAACGTGATGATGTTAATTGATGGGGCTGTGTTTCTACATTATAACGTGATGATGTTAATTGATGGGGCTGTGTTTCTACATTATAATGTGACTCCTGTGTAACTCTGTTCTCTGTCTGCCTACAGCCGGGCAGAACATTAGCCACAGCAGGTCCATAAGCACTGTGATAAACCCTGGATAAACGCTGTGGAGAGAAACGGATCAACACACGTAAAGGCCCTGGGTCTACGCTGGGACAAGAGACAGAGACAGAGACATGGACTGTAAAGCTGCCTGCTGGCCAGTGGGGACTTAAAGGACGGACAGATGATCACCTACAAGATACAGCTGGTGAGATGATGTGACAATAACCAAAGACTTGATTGAGTTGTAAGGCTGAAAGACTGGCACCCACCACTAGTACGTGGGTCCTCAGATCCTCCTGGTATGGGCTGTATATGCGCTGTATAGGGGCTGTATATGGGCTGTATATGGGCTGTATATGGGCTGTATATGGGCTGTATAGGGGCTGTATAGGGGCTGTATAGGGGGCTGTATAGGGGCTGTATAGGGGCTGTATAGGGGCTGTATAGGGGCTGTATGGGGCTGTATATGGGCTGTATATGGGCTGTATGGGGGCTGTATGGGGGCTGTATAGGGGCTGTATATGGGCTGTATAGGGGCTGTATAGGGGCTGTATGGGGCTGTATATGGGCTGTATAGGGGCTGTATAGGGGCTGTATATGGGCTGTATAGGGGCTGTATAGGGGCTGTATAGAGGCTGTATAGGGGCTGTATATGGGCTGTATAAGGGCTGTATATGGGCTGTATAGGGGCTGTATAGGGGCTGTATATGGGGCTGTATAGGGGCTGTATAGGGGCTGTATATGGGCTGTATATGGGGCTGTATAGGGGCTGTATATGGGGCTGTATAGGGGCTGTATATGGGCTGTATAGGGGCTGTATAGGGGCTGTATAGGGGCTGTATAGGGGCTGTATATGGGCTGTATATGGGGCTGTATATGGGGCTGTATAGGGGCTGTATATGGGGCTGTATAGGGGCTGTATAGGGCCTGTATAGGGGCTGTATATGGGCTGTATAGGGGCTGTATAGGGGCTGTATAGGGGCTGTATAGGGGCTGTATATGGGCTGTATAGGGGCTGTATATGGGCTGTATATGGGGCTGTATAGGGGCTGTATAGGGGCTGTATAGGGGCTGTATAGGGGCTGTATAGGGGCTGTATATGGGGCTGTATAGGGGCTGTATAGGGGCTGTATATGGGCTGTATAGGGGCTGTATATGGGCTGTATATGGGGCTGTATAGGGGCTGTATAGGGGCTGTATAGGGGCTGTATAGGGGCTGTATATGGGCTGTATAGGGGCTGTATAGGGGCTGTATAGGGGCTGTATAGGGGCTGTATAGGGGCTGTATAGGGGCTGTATAGGGGCTGTATGACTAATAGATGTCGATTTTAGAATAAGAAATAGGACATAGGAAATATGACTTGCAGACTTCTTTTTGTTTACGTTTTGTTTACGTGCTGCTGTGCGTTTTGTTTACGTGCTGCTGTGCGTTTTGTTTACGTGCTGCTGTGCGTTTTGTTTACGTGCTGCTGTGCGTTTTGTTTACGTGCTGCTGTGCGTTTTGTTTACGTGCTGCTGTGCGTTTTGTTTACGTGCTGCTGTGCGTTTTGTTTACGTGCTGCTGTGCGTTTTGTTGCCAATCTTACTTTGCTACCAGACAACTTTACGGTTTTTACATTTTGATTACCGTTTTATATTTGTAGTTTTTCCCCTCACTCAACTTTTTTTTCATTCAACTTTTTCACTCCGGAGGTTTTATCTGGACGTGGTTCGTCAGGACCTCCACCAGCCGAAGCTAAGTAGTAACATTAACATGATGCCTTCTAACTGCAGTCGCACTCTGGACCTAGTTTTGTCCCGTGGAATAAATGTTGTGGATCTTAATGTTTTTTCCTCATAATCCTCGACTATCGGACCACCATTTTATTACGTTTGCAATCGCAACAAATAATCTGCTCAGACCCCAACCAAGAAGCATTAAAAGTCGTGCTATAAATTCTCGGACAACCCAAAGATTCCTAGATGCCCTTCCAGACTCCCTCCACAAGATGTCAGAGTACAAAAATCCTACATTTATTTTTGAGACAGCCGCAAAGTTAACTAAAAAGCAGCATTCAACAAGAGAGGATGGCTTTCACTTCAGCAGTAATGAATTCATGAACTTCTTTGAGGAAAAGATCATGATCATTAGAAAGCAAATTACGGACTCCTCTTTAAATCTGGGTATTCCTCCAAAGCTCCATTGTCCTGAGTCTGCACAACTCTGCCAGGACCTAGGATCAAGGGAGATACTAAAGTGTTTTAGTACTATATCTCTTGACACAATGATGAAAATAATCATGGCCTCTAAACCTTCAAGCTGCATACTTGACCCTATTCCAACTAAACTACTGAAAGAGCTGCTTCCTGTGCTTGGCCCTCCTATGTTGAACATAATAAACGGCTCTCTATCCACCGGATGTGTACAAAGCTCACTAAAAGTGGCAGTATGTCACGCCCTGACCTGAGAGAGCCTTTTTTATGTCTCTATTTAGGTTTGGTCAGGGTGTGATTTGGGTGGGCATTCTATGTCTGTATTTCTATGCTTTGTATTTCTTTGTTTTGGCCTGGTATGGCTCCCAATCAGGGACAGCTGTAGATCGTTGTTGCTGATTGGGAGTCATACTTAGACAGCCTGTTTTCCTTTGGGGTTTGTGGGTAGTTAATTTCTGTTTAGTGTTTTGCTGTCGGTTTCTTGCTTTTTGTGTTTAAAGTGTTCGATCTTTTAATAAATTCATGATGAGCACTAACCACGCCGCGCCTTGGTCTACTCTCTTCAACGAAGGCCGTTACACAGTAATAAAGCCTCTCTTGAAAAAGCCAAACCTTGACCCAGAAAATGTAAAAAGAAAAACTAAATTGGCCTCTCCCATTCCTCTCAAGAATTTTAGAAAAAGTTGTTGCGCAGCAACTCACTGCCTTCCTGAAGACAAACAATGTATACGAAACGCTTCAGTCTGGTTTTAGACCCCATCATAGCACTGAGACTGCACTTGTGAAGGTGGTAAATGACCTTTTAATGACGTCAGACCGAGGCTCTGCGTCAGTCCTCGTGCTCCTAGAACTTAGTGCTGCTTTTGATACCATCGATCACCACATTCTTTTGGAGAGATTGGAAACCCAAATTGGTCTACGGCTCTGGCCTGGTTTAGGTCTTATCTGTCGGAAAGATATCAGTTTGTCTCTGTGAATGGTTTGTCCTCTGACAAATCAACTGTAAATTTCGGTGTTCCTCAAGGTTCCGTTTTAGGACCACTATTGTTTTCACTATATATTTTACCTCTTGGGGATGTCATTCGAAAACATAATGTTAAATTTCACTGCTATGCGAATGACACACAGCTGTACATTTCAATGAAACATGGTGAAGCCTCAAAATTGCCCTCGCTAGAAGCCTGTGTCTCAGACATAAGGAAGTGGATGGCTGCAAACTTTCTACTCTTAAACTCGGACAAAACAGAGATGCTTGTTCAAGGTCCCAAGAAACAAAGAGATCTTCTGTTGAATCTGACAATTAATCTGGATGGTTGTACAGTCGTCTCAAATAAAACTGTGAAGGACCTCGGCGTTACTCTGGACCCTGATCTCTCTTTTGAAGAACATATCAAGACTGTTTCAAGGACAGCTTTTTTCCATCTACGTAACATTGCAAAAATCTGAAACTTTCTGTCCAACAATGATGCAGAAAAGTTAATCCATGCTTTTGTCACTTCTAGGTTGGACTACTGCAATGCTCTACTTTCCGGCTACCCGGATAAAGCACTAAATAAACTTCAGTTAGTGCTAAATACGGCTGCTAGAATCCTGACTAGAACCAAAAAATTGAATCATATTACTCCAGTGCTAGCCTCCCTACACTGGCTTCCTGTTAAGGCAAGGGCTGATTTCAAGGTTTTACTGCTAACCTACAAAGCATTACATGGGCTTGCTCTTACCTATCTTTCTGATTTGGTCCTGCCGTACATACCTACACGTACGCTACGGTCACAAGACGCAGGCCTCCTAATTGTCCCTAGAATTTCTAAGCGAACAGCTGGAGGCAGGGCTTTCTCCTATAGAGCTCCATTTTTATGGAATGGTCTGCCTACCCATGTGAGAGACGCAGACTCGGTCTCAACCTTTAAGTCTTTATTGAAGACTCATCTCTTCAGTAGGTCCTATGATTGAGTGTAGTCTGGCCCAGGAGTGTGACGGTGAACGGAAAGGCACTGGAGCAACGAACCGCCCTTGCTGTCTCTGCCTGGCCGGTTCCCCTCTCTCCACTGGGATTCTCTGCCTGGCTAGGGTCAGTCTGTTATATCTGGAGAATTTCTCATGTCTTATCTGGTGTACTGTGTGAATTGAAGTATGCTCTCTCTAATTCTCTCTCCATCGCTCTCCCTCGCCTCCCGAAGGACCTAAGCCCTAGGACCATGCCTCAGGACTACCTGGCATGATGACTCCTTGCTGTCCCCAGTCCACCTGGCCGTGCTGCTGCTCCAGTTTCAACTGTTCTGCCTGCGGCTATGCAACCCTGACCTGTTCACCGGACGTGCTACCTGTCCCAGACCTGCTGTTTTCAACTCTCTCTCTCTCTACCGCATCTGCTGTCTCAACCTCTGAATGCTTGGCTATGAAAAGCCAGCGAAATCCTTGTGTTTATAGCTCTAACAGTGCAGTAATATCTAACAAGTAAATATCTAACAATTTCACAACAATACACACACATCTAAAGTAAAGGAATGGAATTAAGAATATATAAATATATGGACGAGCAATGTCAGAGCGGCATAGCACTTTGTGACATCGGCTGATGTAAAAAGGGCTTTATAAATACATTTGGTTGATTGATTGAAAGCGGTATACATAAAGCATGAGAGATGAGAGACCGAGAGACAGAAAGAGAGATGAGAGACAGAAAGAGAGAGAAGAGACAGAGAGAGAAAGGAGAGACAGAAAGAGAGAGGAGACACAGAGAGAGAGAGAGCGAGAGGGAGACACAGAGAGAGAGAGAGGAGAGACAGAGAGAGAGAGAGAAGAGACAGAGAGAGAGAGAGGAGAGACAGAGAGAGAGAGAGGAGAGACAGAGAGAGAGAGGAGAGACAGAGAGAGAGATAGAGAGGAGAGAGACAGAGAGAGAGACAGAGAGAGGGGAGAGACAGAGAGACAGAGAGAGAGAGAGACAGAGAGAGAGAGGAGAGAAAGAGAGAGGAGAGAGCAGAGAGAGAGGAGAGACAGAGAGACAGAGAGAGACAGAGAGAGAGGAGAGACAGAGAGACAGAGAGAGAGAGAGAGAGAGAGACAGAGAGAGAGAGACAGAGAGAGACAGAGAGAGAGAGACAGAGAGAGAGAGAGAGAGAGAGAGAGAGAGAGAGAGAGAGAGAGAGAGAGAGAGAGAGAGAGAGAAAAAGGAGTCCATGGTGGGTGAAGGTGGCTATTCATCTTGACATTATCCTGACACCTCCCTGGAGAAACAGGACAAAGACAGGAAGCAGAACTCAGGGCTTCCTGTTCCTGTCCTCAAGGCCATCTCGAGGAAAGAGAAGAGGAACGCCAGGGTCTACCTCTCCCTCCCTGACCCAACACTGACAGACCCACAGGACAGCAAGACAGAGAGACAGAGACAGTGGAAGAAGAGAGGGAACCACATTATAAAGAGAACGTATACGACTGACTCATAACAATTGTCTATGTTGCTGACCTCAGCCCTCCTTTTTCTAGGAAAAGAATGACATGTTGTTGTTTAGGTGACGTGTTGTTGTCTAGGTGACGTGGGGAGAAAAGCTGACATGTTGTTGTCTAGGTGACGTGTTGTTGTCTAGGTGACGTGGGGAGAAAAGCTGACATGTTGTTGTCTAGGTGACGTGTTGTTGTCTAGGTGACGTGTTGTTGTCTAGGTGACGTGTTGTTGTCTAGGTGACGTGTTGTTGTCTAGGTGATGTGGGGAGAAAAGCAGACATGTTGTTGTCTAGGTGACGTGTTGTTGTCTAGGTGATGAGGGGAGAAAAGCAGACATGTTGTTGTCTAGGTGACGTGTTGTTGTCTAGGTGACGTGTTGTTGTCTAGGTGACGTGTTGTTGTCTAGGTGATGTGGGGAGAAAAGCAGACATGTTGTTGTCTAGGTGACGCGGGGAGAAAAGCAGACATGCTGTTGTCTAGGTGACCTGTTGTTGTCTAGGTGACGTGTTGTTGTCTAGGTGACGTGTTGTTGTCTAGGTGACGTGTGGTTGTCTAGGTGACGTGTTGTTGTCTAGGTGATGTGTTGTTGTCTAGGTGACGTGTTGCTGTGGGGTGGAGCTGTTAACACAAACACGCCACTAAGAGGACGATTCATTGCCCTCCTGTAGCTAATTGATCTGCTAATTACTCTCAGGCTGACACTCAGATGGATTTATGCAGTGAGTGAGTGAGGTGTGTGTGTGTAGGGGTGTGTGTGTGTGTGTGTGTGTGTGTGTGTGTGTGTGTGTGTGTGTGTGTGTGTAGCAGAAGACCAACAGAAGAACAGAACCACACAGAGAGAAATGGTTGATGAGTAAATGAAATAGTTTTATTAATAAATTGATTGGATGGATTTAATTCAAGTTGGAAGTTGTAGCAGAGTAGGATGACTTTAGAGGAACAGATAGGTTGGTTGATTAGTAGAATACCTGAGGAGGAAGAGGAGGAGGAGGAAGAGGAGGAAGAGGAGGAGGAGGAAGAGAAGGAAGAAGAGGAGGAAGAGAAGGAAGAGGAGGAGGAAGAGGAGGATGATGAGGAAGAGTAGGAGGAAGAGGAGGAGGAGGAAGAGGAGGAGGAAGAGGAGGAGGAAGAGGAGGAGGAGGGGGAGGAAGAGGACACAGAAGTTGTAGTTGTCAAGGTTGCGGTCTAGACAGAGAACCCTCTATCTAAGGAGTACTAGAGAAGACTCTAACCAGTTCTCTGGGTAGGAGATGTATCTAGACTAGTACTAGAGAAGACTCTAACCAGTTCTCTGGGCAGGAGATGTATCTAGACTAGTACTAGAGAAGACTCTAACCAGTTCTCTGGGCAGTAGATGTATCTAGACTAGTACTAGAGAAGACTCTAACCAGTTCTCTGGGTAGGAGATGTATCTAGACTAGTACTAGAGAAGACTCTAACCAGTTCTCTGGGTAGGAGATGTACCTAGACTAGTACTAGAGAAGACTCTAACCAGTTCTCTGGGCAGGAGATGTATCTAGACTAGTACTAGAGAAGACTCTAACCAGTTCTCTGGGTAGGAGATGTATCTAGACTAGTACTAGAGAAGACTCTAACCAGTTCTCTGAGTAGGAGATGTATCTAGACTAGTACTAGAGAAGACTCTAACCAGTTCTCTGGGTAGGAGATGTATCTAGACTAGTACTAGAGAAGACTCTAACCAGTTCTCTGGGTAGGAGATGTATCTAGACTAGTACTAGAGAAGACTCTAACCAGTTCTCTGGGTAGGAGATGTATCTAGACTAGTACTAGAGAAGACTCTAACCAGTTCTCTGGGTAGTAGATGTATCTAGACTAGTACTAGAGAAGAGTCTTACCAGTTCTCTGGGTAGGAGATGTATCTAGACTAGTACTAGAGAAGACTCTAACCAGTTCTCTGGGCAGGAGATGTATCTAGACTAGTACTAGAGAAGACTCTAACCAGTTCTCTGGGTAGGAGATGTATCTAGACTAGTACTAGAGAAGACTCTAACCAGTTCTCTGAGTAGGAGATGTATCTAGACTAGTACTAGAGAAGACTCTAACCAGTTCTCTGGGTAGGAGATGTATCTAGACTAGTACTAGAGAAGACTCTAACCAGTTCTCTGGGTAGGAGATGTATCTAGACTAGTACTAGAGAAGACTCTAACCAGTTCTCTGGGTAGGAGATGTATCTAGACTAGTACTAGAGAAGACTCTAACCAGTTCTCTGGGTAGGAGATGTATCTAGACTAGTACTAGAGAAGACTCTAACCAGTTCTCTGGGTAGGAGATGTATCTAGACTAGTACTAGAGAAGACTCTAACCAGTTCTCTGGGTAGGAGATGTATCTAGACTAGTACTAGAGAAGACTCTAACCAGTTCTCTGGGTAGTAGATGTATCTAGACTAGTACTAGAGAAGACTCTAACCAGTTCTCTGGGTAGGAGATGTATCTAGACTAGTACTAGAGAAGACTCTAACCAGTTCTCTGGGTAGGAGATGTATCTAGACTAGTACTAGAGAAGACTCTAACCAGTTCTCTGGGTAGTAGATGTATCTAGACTAGTACTAGAGAAGAGTCTTACCAGTTCTCTGGGCAGGAACACATCTTCCTGTCTGGCCACCAGCAGAACAACACTTTCTCCCTGTCTGGTGCTCCTCAACATGGATACCAAGTCCTCCTGGCTACGCCTGCTGATGTCCACACCGTTCACCTTGGAAGACAGAGGATCCCAGATCAAGGGTTTAATAGCTACATTGGAAATGTCCACCTTAAATCACCAGAGAATTCACATTAAAAAACAGGATGAACAACCAGTCCTTCATTTACACTTTCCACTCAAAACACAAAGGAAGTCTACAGAAAACACCAGGTATTCACATATCCACTATCACAGGATATCAAGTTCAAATTTAAACTTTACTGTTCCAGAGGGGAATTGATTTTGGAAAAACAGGATGGACTCAGTTTTGAGTTGATATGATAACGTCGAGTCAGTCTGATTTTGTGATTGGATAATGCTTAAAGGCCCCGCCACTAAACTCATCTGATTTGCTGTGTGGGCTGTCCCTCACCGGCTGATTGGCTGTCTGAGCTGTCACTCACCTCCAGGATCCGATCGCCAGACTGCAGGCGTCCATCTTTGACGGCGGCCCCGCGCGGCAGGATGTTCTTGACCAAGATAGGACCAGGACCGTGTACAGATGAGTCCCTGGTCACCACTGTGAAGCCTAGACCCTCGGGACCTGGAGACGGAGACACACACGACAAGGGACGTCTCAGAAACTAAGTACAGCATTCAAATCTGCAAGATAATAAAAATAGGAAATATATAATAACCCAGGGTAATGTGGTACACCACCATAATACTCCATTACTACACCGTAATATTCCATTACAACACCATAATACTACATTACCACACCATACTATTCCATTACAACACCATAATACTCTATTATACTCCATCACAACACAATAATACTACATTATTACACCATAATACTCAATTATACTCCATCACAACACCAAAATACTCAATTATACTCCATCACAACACAATAATACTACATTATTACACCATAATACTCCATTACACCACCATAATACTACATTATTACACCATAATACTCAATTATACTCCATCACAACACCAAAATACTCAATTATACTCCATCACACCACCATAATACTACATTATTACACCATAATACTACATTACACCACCATAATACTACATTACTACACCATAATACTCAATTATACTCCATCACAACACCAAAATACTCAATTATACTCCATCACAACACCATAATACTACATTATTACACCATAATACTCAATTACACCACCATAATACTCCATTACACCACCATAATACTACATTACTACACCATAATACTACATTACTACACCATAATACTACATTACTACACCATACTATTCCATTACTACACCATAATGAACCATTACAACACCATAATACTCAATTATACTCCATTACAACACCATAATACTACATTATACTCCATTATACTCCATTACAACGCCATAATACTACATTATACTCCATTACAACACCATAATACTCCATTATACTCCATTATACTCCATTACTACACCATAATACTACATTACTACACCATAATACTACATTACTACACCATACTATTCCATTACTACACCATAATGAACCATTACAACACCATAATACTCAATTATACTCCATTACAACACCATAATACTACATTATTACACCATTATACTCCATTACAACACCATAATACTCAATTATACTCCATTACAACACCATAATACTACATTATTACACCATTATACTCCATTACAACACCATAATACTCAATTATACTCCATTACAACACCATAATACTACATTACTACCCCATACTATTCCATTACTACACCATAATGAACCATTACAACACCATAATACTCAATTATACTCCATTACAACACCATAATACTACATTATACTCCATTATACTCCATTACAACACCATAATACTACATTATACTCCATTATACTCCATTACAACGCCATAATACTACATTATACTCCATTACAACACCATAATACTACATTATACTCCATTACAACGCCATAATACTACATTATACTACATTATACTCCATTACAACACCATAATACTACATTATACTCCATTATACTCCATTACAACACCATAATACTCCATTATACTCCATTACAATGCCATAATACTACATTATACTACATTATACTCCATT
>NC_059466.1:50900967-51005967 GCF_905237065.1 Salmo salar | reverse complement strand
CCCAGTTACTGCTGGATCAGTACCAACTGAACTGACTTAGTGGGGTGAATTCATATCACCCAGTTACTGCTGGATCAGTACCAACTGAACTGACTTAGTGGGGTGAATTCATATCACCCAGTTACTGCTGGATCAATACCAACTGAACTGACTTAGTGGGGTGAATTCATATCACCCAGTTACTGCTGGATCACTACCAACTGAACTGACTTAGTGGGGTGAATTCATATCACCCAGTTACTGCTGGATCACTACCAACTGAACTGACTTAGTGGGGTGAATTCATATCACCCAGTTACTGCTGGATCAATACCAACTGAACTGACTTAGTGGGGTGAATTCATATCACCCAGTTACTGCTGGATCAATACCAACTGAACTGACTTAGTGGGGTGAATTCATATCACCCAGTTACTGCTGGATCAATACCAACTGAACTGACTTAGTGGGGTGAATTCATATCACCCAGTTACTGCTGGATCACTACCAACTGAACTGACTTAGTGGGGTGAATTCATATCACCCAGTTACTGCTGGATCAGTACCAACTGAACTGACTTAGTGGGGTGAATTCATATCACCCAGTTACTGCTGGATCACTACCAACTGAACTGACTTAGTGGGGTGAATTCATATCACCCAGTTACTGCTGGATCAGTACCAACTGAACTGACTTAGTGGGGTGAATTCATATCACCCAGTTACTGCTGGATCAATACCAACTGAACTGACTTAGTGGGGTGAATTCATATCACCCAGTTACTGCTGGATCACTACCAACTGAACTGACTTAGTGGGGTGAATTCATATCACCCAGTTACTGCTGGATCACTACCAACTGAACTGACTTAGTGGGGTGAATTCATATCACCCAGTTACTGCTGGATCACTACCAACTGAACTGACTTAGTGGGGTGAATTCATATCACCCAGTTACTGCTGGATCAATACCAACTGAACTGACTTAGTGGGGTGAATTCATATCACCCAGTTACTGCTGGATCAATACCAACTGAACTGACTTAGTGGGGTGAATTCATATCACCCAGTTACTGCTGGATCAATACCAACTGAACTGACTTAGTGGGGTGAATTCATATCACCCAGTTACTGCTGGATCACTACCAACTGAACTGACTTAGTGGGGTGAATTCATATCACCCAGTTACTGCTGGATCAGTACCAACTGAACTGACTTAGTGGGGTGAATTCATATCACCCAGTTACTGCTGGATCAGTACCAACTGAACTGACTTAGTGGGGTGAATTCATATCACCCAGTTACTGCTGGATCAGTACCAACTGAACTGACTTAGTGGGGTGAATTCATATCACCCAGTTACTGCTGGATCACTACCAACTGAACTGACTTAGTGGGGTGAATTCATATCACCCAGTTACTGCTGGATCAGTACCAACTGAACTGACTTAGTGGGGTGAATTCATATCATGACCTCATCCAGCCAGCTGTCTAACTAGTGGGGTGAAATCATGACCTCATCCAGCCAGCTGTCTAACTAGTGGGGTGAAATCATGACCTCATCCAGCCAGCTGTCTAACTAGTGGGGTGAAATCATGACCTCATCCAGCCAGCTGTCTAACTAGCGGGGTGAAATCAGGACCTCATCCAGCCAGCTGTCTAACTAGTGGGGTGAAATCAGGACCTCATCCATCCAGCTGTCTAACTAGTGGGGTGAAATCATGACCTCATCCAGCCAGCTGTCTAACTAGTGGGGTGAAATCAGGACCTCATCCAGCCAGCTGTCTAACTAGTGGGGTGAAATCATGACCTCATCCAGCCAGCTGTCTAACTAGTGGGGTGAAATCATGACCTCCCTCCTCCTCCTCCTCGTCCCTCTTACCCATCTCACATCATCCTTCCCCCCCTCCCCATCCTTCCTCCTCCGCATCCTCCATCATCCCTCCTCCATCATCCCTCCCCATCCTTCCTCCTCCCCATCCCACATCATCCCTCCTCTCCCCATCTTCCATCATCCCTCCTCCATCATCCCTCCTCCTCCCCATCCCACATCATCCCTCCTCTCCTCCTCCTCCATCATCCCTCCTCCTCCCCCTCCTCATACCTCCTCCTCCCCCTCCCCCTCCTCATACCTCCTCCTCCCCCTCCCCCCATCATCCCTCCTCCTACCCCTCCTCCATCATCCCTCCTCCTCCTCCATCATCCCTCCTCCTCCTCCTCCTCCCTCCTCCTCCTCCATCATCCCTCCTCCTCCTCCCTCCTCCTCCTCCATCATCCCTCCTCCTCCTCCATCATCCCTCCTCCTCCTCCTCCTCCCTCCTCCTCCTCCATCATCCCTCCTCCTCCTCCCTCCTCCTCCTCCATCATCCCTCCTCCTCCTCCCTCCTCATCCCTCCTTACCTTTCTTTAAATCGATCTTCAGTCTCTTCCCTCCCTTCTTGCTGGTGAAGCCCACCAGGGTAGAGAAGGTGGGACTCCTCTTCAGGAGCGGGCTGTCACTCTTCTCCTTGGGGACAGGGGATAGGCTGACGGGGACAGGGTGGGCGAGATGGGGGGATCCCATTGGTCGGCCCTCTAGGCTGATGCTGTCCTCAGCCATTCGGGCAGTAGGAGAGTCATAGGGCTTAACGGCGGGTTTGATTGAAGGAGGCTCCTTAGAGGAAGTCTTGAGTGTGGCTTTGGGACTGCCTGATTGGTTGAAGAGCTGACCAATCAGGCTCTTCTCGTACCTCTCCCTGTTGGAGACAGGAACTACTTCCAGACGCACCATGGGGGACCGCATAGCATAACGGAACACTTCCTGTGCCCTGGGGGAGAACACACCACTCAGAACTGGCAGTCGACCATAGTACTGACAACAACATATGACATCCTTCCTGCATTACTCAAGACTTCCTGCATGACTCAAGACTTCCTGCATGACGCAAGACTTCCTGCATGACTCAAGACTTCCTGCATGACTCAAGACTTCCTGCATGACTCAAGACTTCCTGCATTACTCAAGGCTTCCTACATGACTCAAGACTTCCTGCATGACTCAAGACTTCCTGCATGACTCAAGACTTCCTGCATGACTCAAGACTTCCTGCATTACTCAACACTTCCTGCATTACTCAAGACTTCCTGCATTACTCAAGACTTCCTGCATTACTCAAGACTTCCTGCATTACTCAAGACTTCCTGCATGACTCAAGACTTCCTGCATTACTCAAGGCTTCCTGCATTACTCAAGGCTTCCTGCATTACTCAAGACTTCCTGCATGACTCAAGACTTCCTGCATGACTCTTGTATTGAAGTCAGTTTGCATCGAAATGATATGACCGTGTGCAGACCAAGTTAAGGTTCAGCACAATACGGAGAAACTCTCTTAGGTTTCACTCAGACTATTTAATTCGGTGAACAGGACATCTCTGTCAAAGTCATGGACACAATTAGTAATAAATGTCACATAGTTGGCTAGACTAAATTACTTATCAAAAAAATAGTTTTGCCGATATGGGCTAAATGAGTGACTAGCAGTGACTGAAAAACTGCTGATGCACAAACCACATTTCTACTATTCTAACTCAACTGAGTCCCCCCCCCAACCCCCAAAAAAGGATGTTTATACACAGCATTCGGAAAGTATTCAGACCCCTTCACTTTTTACACATTTTGTTACGTTACAGCCTTATTCTAAAAATGATTAAATCGTTTTTTTCCCCCTCATCAATCTACACACAATATCCCATAATGACATCACAATCCCCCATAATGACATCACAATACCCCATAATGACATCACAATACCCCATAATGACATCACAATCCCCCATAATGACATCACAATCCCCCATAATGACATCACAATCCCCCATAATGACAAAGCACAAATATATATTTTGTAATTTTTTTTTGCAAATGTATATTATGTTTTCAGACCCTTTACTCAGTGCTTTGTTGAAGCACCTTTGGCAGAGATTACAGCCTCAAGTCTTCTTGGGTATGAAGCTACAAGCTTGGCACACCTGTATTTGGGGAGTTTCAGGTCTCTCAGAGTTGTTAAATCGGGTTCAAGTCTGGGCTCTGGCTGGGCCACTCAAGGACATTCAGAGACTTGTCCCGAAGCCACTCCTGCGTTGTTCTTGGCAGTGTGTTTAGGGTCGTTGTTCTGTGGGAAGGTGAACCTTCGCCCCAGTCTGAGGCCCTGAGTGCTCTGGAGCAGGTTGTCATCAAGGATGTCTCTGTTCATCTTTCCCTCGATCCTAACTAGTCTCCCAGTCCCTGCCGCTGAAAAACATCCCGACAGCATGATGCTGCCACCACCATGCTTCACCGTAGGGATTATTATTTATTTATTTATTTTATTTAACCTTTATTTAACTAGACAAGTCAGTTAAGAACAAATTGTTATTTACAATGACGGCCTACCCCGGCCAATCCCGGATGACGCTTGTGCGCCGCCCTATGGGACTCCCAATCACGGCCGGACGTGATACAGCCTGGATTCAAACAAGCTACTGCAGCGACGCCTCTTACACTGAGATGCAGTGTCTTAGACTACTGTCTATTCCTGGTGCCAGGTTTCCCCCAGATGTGCCGCTTGGCATTCAGGCCAAAGAGTTCAATCTGGGATAAATCAGACCAGAGAATCTTGTTTCTCATGGTCTGAGAGTCCTTTAGATGCCTTTTGGCAAACACCAAGTGGGCTGTCATGTGCCTTTTACTGAGGAGTGGCTTCCATCTGGTCACTCTACCATAAAGGCCTGATTGGTGGAGTACTGCAGAGATGGTTGTCCTTCTGGAAGGTTCTTTCATCTCCACAGAGGAACTCTGGAGCTCTGTCAGAGTGACCACCTCCCTGACCAAGGCCCTTCTCCCCCGATTGCTCAGTTTGACCGGCGGCCAGCTCTAGGAAGAGTCTTGGTGGTTCCAAACTTCTTCCATTTAAGAATGATGGAGGCCACTGTGTTCTTGGGGACCTTCAATGCTGCAGAAATGTTTTGGTACCCTTCCCCAGATCTGTGCCTCGACACAATCCTGTCTCTGAGCTCTACGGACAATTCCTTCGACCTCATGGCTTGGTTTTTGCTCTGACATGCACTGTCAACTGTGTGACCTCATTTAGACAGGTGTGAGCCTTTCCAAATCATGTCCAATCAATTTAATTTACCACAGGTGGACTCCAATCAAGTTGTAGAAACATCTCAAGAATAATCAATGGAAACCTTGGGGGGGGGGGCTACAAAAGGGGGCCGCTGCTACTTGCCCATCGATGCCTTAAAGAAGAGAAAGTGCATCTGATAACAGCTATGACAGAAGCCAGGCAGTGTTGAGAAAGGGAGAGAGGTGTAGGGGGGTAAAAACACCATAAACCCAGCTCAACAACAGGAGAGACACACACACACGGCCCCTGCCTGGAATCAAAGAGCGGAGCTACTTACTGGGTAAAGGATTTGTCCATTAACTCTGTTTCATTGATTTTAACAATGCACTCGTCGTCCTGGAAGATCCCCTCTCGCTTAGAACGACTGTTCTCCTCCACGCCACGAATGTGCAGGCCCAGAGCCCTGTATAGAGAGAGAGAGAGAGAGAGAGAGAGAGACAGGGAGACAGGGAGACAGAGAGAGAGAGAGAGAGAGAGAGAGAGAGAGAGAGAGACAGAGAGAGAGAGAGAGAGAGAGAGAGAGAGACAGAGAGAGAAAGAGAGAGACAGACAGAGAGAGAGAGAGAGACAGAGAGAGACAGAGAGAGAGACAGAAAGAGAGAGAGAGAGAGAGAGACAGAGAGCGAGAGAGAGAGAGACAGAGAGAGAGACAGAGAGAGAGAGAGAGAGAGAGAGAGAGAGAGAGAGAGAGAGAGAGAGAGAGACAGGAAAAACTTTCACATTAGACCACAAACAGCAACATAATGGAGCGAAGATAACAAATATTTTCCACACAGGTTATCGACAAAGAAACATCTCAACAAAAGCTGCAAAATCCCTCAGAAATACAGAGAGAAGGTTATGTGCAGGACAAGACAGAGATGTAGCTCCCAGACAGATAAAGAGATTCACACTGTGCCCACTCTCAGTGTCCTCCCTCTCTCTCAGTGTCCTCCCTCTCTCTCAGTGTCCTCCCTCTCTCTCTGTGTCCTCCCTCTCTCAGTGTCCTCCCTCTCTCTGTGTCCTCCCTCTCTCTCAGTGTCCTCCCTCTCTCTCAGTGTCCTCCCTCTCTCTCAGTGTCCTCCCTCTCTCTGTGTCCTTCCTCTCTCTCTGTGTCCTCCCTCTCTCTCTGTGTCCTCCCTCTCTCTCAGTGTCCTCCCTCTCTCTCAGTGTCCTCCCTCTCTCTGTGTCCTCCCTCTCTCAGTGTCCTCCCTCTCCCTCAGTGTCCCTCTCTCAGTGTCCTCCCTCTCTCTCTGTGTCCTCCCTCTCTCTCTGTGTCCTCCCTCTCTCTCTGTGTCCTCCCTCTCTCTCAGTGTCCTCCCTCTCTCTCTGTGTCCTTCCTCTCTCTCTGTGTCCTTCCTCTCTCTCAGTGTCCTCCCTCTCTCTCAGTGTCCTCCCTCTCTCTGTGTCCTCCCTCTCTCTCAGTGTCCTCCCTCTCCCTCAGTGTCCTCCCTCTCTCTCAGTGTCCTCCCTCTCCCTCAGTGTCCTCCCTCTCCCTCAGTGTCCTCACTCAGTGTCCTCCCTCTCCCTCAGTGTCCTCCCTCTCCCTCAGTGTCCTCACTCAGTGTCCTCCCTCTCCCTCAGTGTCCTCCCTCTCCCTCAGTGTCCTCACTCAGTGTCCTCCCTCTCTCTCAGTGTCCTCCCTCTCCCTCAGTGTCCTCCCTCTCCCTCAGTGTCCTCACTCAGTGTCCTCCCTCTCTCTCAGTGTCCTCCCTCTCCCTCAGTGTCCTCCCTCTCCCTCAGTGTCCTCCCTCTCCCTCAGTGTCCTCTCTCAGTGTCCTCCCTCTCTCTCAGTGTACATTCTGTTCCATGGAAACACTACCTCTCGCTCGGGCGACTGGCTGGCACAGATAAACAGGTGAACAGATGAACAGATAAAGGATATGAGCCAGGAGTGAAGTTAGAATCAGGGAGAATGGAAACAGAAGCTGAGAGCATCCCATCACCAAGATGAATCCAGTTCTGTGAGCCTGAGCACCCTGTACGATGGGCTTGGGACGAAGCTATTCACTGAGACTCAACGCCCTGGACATTACCGAAGACACAAAATGACGACTACAGGACGGCAAGACTGACAGGACGGCAAGACTGACAGGACGGCAAGACTGACATGACAGGACGGCAAGACTGACAGGACGGCAAGACTGACAGGACGGCAAGACTGATAGGACGGCAAGACTGACAGGACGGAACGGAGATCATTTTGGAAAGATACTGTTCAGAAAGCTGTGTATTAAAGTACTTTCCTCCGGACTGGACGTGTGTCAGTCAGTAATCTAGTCATATCTACACCGTCTCTGAACGGAGAGGCCTGTTACCAAGGTAACTGCTCAGCGTTAATACAACGCTGTTACCAAGGACCTGTCAGCGTTAATACAACGCTGTTACCAAGGTAACTGCTCTGTGTTAATACAACGCTGTTACCAAGGCCTGTCAGCGTTAATACAACGCTGTTACCAAGGCCTGTCAGTGTTAATACAACGCTGTTACCAAGGTAACTGCTCAGTGTTAATACAACGCTGTTACCAAGGCCTGTCAGCGTTAATACAACACTGTTACCAAGGTAACTGCTCAGTGTTAATACAACGCTGTTACCAAGGCCTGTCAGCGTTAATACAATGCTGTTACCAAGGCCTGTCAGCGTTAATACAACGCTGTTACCAAGGCCTGTCAGCGTTAATACAAACAACGCTGTTACCAAGGCCTGTCAGCGTTAATACAACACTGTTACCAAGGACAACGCTGTTACCAAGGCCTGTCAGCGTTAATACAACGCTGTTACCAAGGACCTGTCAGCGTCAATACAACGCTGTTACCAAGGCCTGTTACCAAGGCCTGTCAGCGTTAATACAACGCTGTTACCAAGGACCTGTCAGCGTTAATACAACCCTGTTACCAAGGCCTGTCAGCGTCAATACAACGCTGTTACCAAGGACCTGTCAGCGTTAATACAACCCTGTTACCAAGGCCTGTCAGTGTTAATACAATGCTGTTACCAAGGCCTGTCAGCGTTAATACAACGCTGTTACCAAGGCCTGTCAGCGTTAATACAACGCTGTTACCAAGGCCTGTCAGCGTTAATACAACACTGTTACCAAGGTAACTGCTCAGCGTTAATACAACGCTGTTACCAAGGCCTGTCAGCGTTAATACAACGCTGTTACCAAGGCCTGTTACCAAGGCCTGTCAGCGTTAATACAACCCTGTTACCAAGGCCTGTCAGCGTTAATACAACGCTGTTACCAAGGCCTGTCAGCGTTAATACAACGCTGTTACCAAGGCCTGTCAGCGTTAATACAACGCTGTTACCAAGGCCTGTCAGCGTTAATACAACGCTGTTACCAAGGCCTGTCAGCGTTAATACAACGCTGTTACCAAGGACCTGTCAGCGTTAATACAACGCTGTTACCAAGGTAACTGCCCAGGTCCGTAAGGAAATGGGATGTATGTTTATCACTGATTACGTTTCCTTACAGGTCCTCACATTGAATGTTTCGTGTAGCAACATCACGCCCACCTTGGGACATGGCTGTTAGACATGTCCTGCCGGAAGCCATTATGTGCCATGTCAGAGAGGGACAGAGACAGAGACAGAGAGACAGAGACTATGAGGGACAGAGAGGGACAGATACAGAAAGGGACAGAGACAGAGAGACAGAGACTATGAGGGACAGAGAGGGACAGAGACAGAAAGGGACAGAGACAGAGAGACAGAGACTATGAGGGACAGAGATGGACAGAGAAAGAGAGACTGGGGGACCAGAACTGGGTCTGGGTTGGACTGGGGGACCAGAACTGGGTCTGGTTTGGACTGGGGGACCAGAACTGGGTCTAGGTTGGACTGGGGGACCAGAACTGGGTCTGGTTTGGACTGGGGGACCAGAACTGGGTCTGGTTTGGACTGGGGGACCAGAACTGGGTCTGGTTTGGACTGGGGGACCAGAACTGGGTCTGGTTTGGACTGGGGGACCAGAACTGGGTCTAGGTTGGACTGGGGGACCAGAACTGGGTCTGGTTTGGACTGGGGGACCAGAACTGGGAAGTGACACACAGCATACCCCTGCAGAGACACTGTCCATAACATGATGTACTAAAGGGATGACAGAGAGGGGGATGATGTACTAAAGGGATGACAGAGAGGGGGATGATGTACTAAAGGGATGACAGAGAGGGGGATGATGTACTAAAGGGATGACAGAGAGGGGATGACAGAGAGGGGGATGACAGAGAGAGGGGGTGATGTACTAAAGGGATGACAGAGAGGGGGATGATGTACTAAAGGGATGACAGAGAGGGGGATGATGTACTAAAGGGATGACAGAGAGGGGGATGATGTACTAAAGGGATGACAGAGAGGGGGATGATGTACTAAAGGGATGACAGAGAGGGGATGATATACAAAGGGATGACAGAGAGGGGGATGATGTACTAAAGGGATGACAGAGAGGGGGATGATGTACTAAAGGGATGACAGAGAGGGGGGTGATGTAATATAAAGGGATGACAGAGAGGGGGATGATGTACTAAAGGGATGACAGAGAGGGGGATGATGTACTAAAGGGATGACATAGAGGGGGATGATGTACTAAAGGGATGACAGAGAGGGGGATGACAGAGAGGGGGGTGATGTAATATAAAGGGATGACAAAGAGGGGGATGATGTATTAAAAGGGATGACAGAGAGGGGGATGATGTACTAAAGGGATGACAGATAGGGGGATGACAGAGAGGGGGGTGATGTAATATAAAGGGATGACAGAGAGGGGGATGATGTATTAAAAGGGATGACAGAGAGGGTGATGATGTACTCACCGTCCGCTGAGAGAGGAGACATATGGAACAACGTGGATCCCCAGCGGACCGTGTTCCCCTGAGATCTCCACTGTCTTGGTCAGGCTGCTGCACACACACACACACACACACACACACACACACACACACACACACACACACACACACACACACACACACACACACACACACACACACACACACTATTAGTCGGCAGGACTGAAAATGTTGTTAGAGAGGAGATGAGAGAAACACAAAACATCCAGTATTCAACTGGGGAACAGTCATCCAACTGGGAAACAGTCATCCAACTGGAAAACAGTCATCCAACTGGGGAACAGTCATCCAACTGGGGAACAGTCATCCAACTGAGGAACAGTCATCCAACTGGGAAACAGTCATCCAACTGGGAAACAGTCATCCAACTGGGAAACAGTCATCCAACTGGAAAACAGTCATCCAACTGGGGAACAGTCATCCAACTGGGGAACAGTCATCCAACTGGAAAACAGTCATCCAACTGGGGAACAGTCATCCAACTGGGAAACAGTCATCCAACTGGGAAACAGACATCCAACTGGGAAACAGTCATCCAACTGGGAAACAGTCATCCAACTGGGAAACAGTCATCCAACTGGAGAACAGTCATCCAACTGGGAAACAGTCATCCAACTGGGAAACAGTCATCCAACTGGGAAACAGTTGGGGAACAGTCATCCAACTGGGAAACAGTCATCCAACTGGGAAACAGTCATCCAACTGGAACAGTCATCCAACTGGGAAACAGTCATCCGACTGGGAAACAGTCATCCAACTGGGAAACAGTCATCCAACTGGAGAACAGTCATCCAACTGGGGAACAGTCATCCAACTGGGAAACAGTCATCCAACTGGGAAACAGTCATCCAACTGGGAAACAGTCATCCAACTGGGAAACAGTCATCCAACTGGAAAACGGTCATCCAACTGGGGAACAGTCATCCAACTGGGGAACAGTCATCCAACTGGGAAACAGTCATCCAACTGGAACAGTCATCCAACTGGGAAACAGTCATTCAACTGGGAAACAGTCATCCAACTGGGGAACAGTCATCCAACTGGGGAACAGTCATCCAACTGGGAAACAGTCATCCAACTGGGAAACAGTCATCCAACTGGGAAACAGTTGGGGAACAGTCATCCAACTGGGAAACAGTCATCCAACTGGGAAACAGTCATCCAACTGGGGAACAGTCATCCAACTGGGGAACAGAAAGCTCCATGAAACCCATTGTACCCTTCAGCAGCTCATATCTGTGTGAAGCTAGATGCAGTGCTCTCGTCTGTATTAAAACCAAACACCAATCCAGGCTGGATGTTTACGGCAGAGATGATGTGCACACTGTCGCCCACGCCGTCCGACTCTGACGCGACATGCATCAAGCCAAACCCATCTCATTAGTGGTGGTCAGATAAGAAACATTATGGTAGACTCGTTTGTAATTGACTGTCACAGCCCCAAATAAAAAAGTTAACTCTGGCTGTTAATTACATTAAAATATATATATATATATATTTAAAAAAACAGCAAGACAGGGAGAAAGAGAGAGCGAGAGAGAGACAGAGAGAGAGAGACAGAGAGAGAGACAGAGAGACAGAGAGAGAGAGACAGAGAGAGAGAGACAGAGAGAGAGACAGAGAGAGAGAGACAGAGAGAGAGACAGAGAGACAGAGAGAGAGAGACAGAGAGAGAGACAGAGAGAGAGACAGAGAGAGACAGAGAGAGAGAGACAGAGAGAGAGACAGAGAGAGAGAGAGAGAGAGAGAGAGAGAGAGACAGAGAGAGAGAGACAGAGAGAGAGACAGAGAGAGAGACAGAGAGAGAGAGAGACAGAGAGAGAGACAGAGAGACAGAGACAGACAGACAGACAGACAGACAGACAGACAGACAGACAGACAGACAGACAGACAGACAGACAGACAGACTGACTGACTGACTGACTGACTGACAGCCTGGAGACAGACAGACAGGTCCAGACAGCCTGGAGACAGAGGCTAGCTGTGGAACAAACAGGAACAAGTTCAGGTAGAGCGGGCACAGCAGGGCAGACTTCTGAAGAGCAACTTCATCAACGCCCCACAAGTTTCAATTCATCCAGAGAAGAAACAAAACAACAGATATCAAAGAGTAGCCTCTCCTCTAGGAGAGAGGGGGAGAGAGAGGGGGAGAGAGGGAGGGAGACGAGGGAAGGAGGGCAGATGAGAGTGAGAATTAATCAGGAAGGACTAATGAATACCACACGCATTAACATGAAGGAGGAAAATAATCCATCCACCCTCCACTCCCCACCTCTCTCCATCCTCTGATTGTGCTCTCTCAGAAGATGGAGGGAAGCTAGAAGAAGGGGGGGGAGGAAGGAAGAGAAAGAGAGAAAGAGAAGAGGGGTGTAGAGCTGTATTAATTTATAGACAGATGAGATAGGTTGGAGATGGGTTGAGTAGAGATACAAGGGAGGGGATGTGATAATTCTACCAACACCAGAACTACAGGGGAAGGGATGTGATCATTCTACCAACACCAGAACTACAGGGGAGGGGATGTGATCATTCTACCAACACCAGAACTACAGGGGAAGGGATGTGATCATTCTACCAACACCAGAACTACAGGGGAAGGGATGTGATCATTCTACCAACACCAGAACTACAGGGGAGGGATGTGATCATTCTACCAACACCAGAACTACAGGGGAGGGGATGTGATCATTCTACCAACACCAGAACTACAGGGGAGGGGAGGGGATCATTCTACCAACACCAGAACTACAGGGGAGGGGATGTGATCATTCTACCAACACCAGAACTACAGGGGAGGGGATGTGATCATTCTACCAACACCAGAACTACAGGGGAGGGGATGTGATCATTCTACCAACACCAGAACTACAGGGGAGGGGATGTGATCATTCTACCAACACCAGAACTACAGGGGAAGGGATGTGATCATTCTACCAACACCAGAACTACAGGGGAGGGGATGTGATCATTCTAACAACACCAGAACTACAGGGGAGGGGATGTGATCATTCTACCAACACCAGAACTACAGGGGAGGGAATGTGATCATTCTACCAACACCAGAACTACAGGGGAAGGGATGTGATCATTCTACCAACACCAGAACTACAGGGGAGGGGATGTGATCATTCTACCAACACCAGAACTACAGGGGAGGGGATGTGATCATTCTACCAACACCAGAACTACAGGGGAGGGGATGTGATCATTCTACCAACACCAGAACTACAGGGGAGGGGAGGTGATCATTCTACCAACACCAGAACTACAGGGGAGGGGATGTGATCATTCTACCAACACCAGAACTACAGGGGAGGGGATGTGATCATTCTACCAACACCAGAACTACAGGGGAGGGGATGTGATCATTCTACCAACACCAGAACTACAGGGGAGGGGATGTGATCATTCTACCAACACCAGAACTACAGGGGAAGGGATGTGATCATTCTACCAACACCAGAACTACAGGGGAGGGGATGTGATCATTCTACCAACACCAGAACTACAGGGGAGGGATGTGATCATTCTACCAACACCAGAACTACAGGGGAGGGGATGTGATCATTCTACCAACACCAGAACTACAGGGGAGGGGATGTGATCATTCTACCAACACCAGAACTACAGGGGAAGGGATGTGATCATTCTACCAACACCAGAACTACAGGGGAGGGGATGTGATCATTCTACCAACACCAGAACTACAGGGGAAGGGATGTGATCATTCTACCAACACCAGAACTACAAGGGAGGGGATGTGATCATTCTACCAACACCAGAACTACAGGGGAAGGGATGTGATCATTCTACCAACACCAGAACTACAAGGGAGGGGATGTGATCATTCTACCAACACCAGAACTACAGGGGAAGGGATGTGATCATTCTACCAACACCAGAACTACAGGGGAGGGGATGTGATCATTCTACCAACACCAGCACTACAGGGGAAGGGATGTGATCATTCTACCAACACCAGAACTACATGGGAGGGGATGTGATCATTCTACCAACACCAGAACTACAGGGGAGGGGATGTGATCATTCTACCAACACCAGAACTACAGGGGAGGGGATGTGATCATTCTACCAACACCAGAACTACAGGGGAGGGGATGTGATCATTCTACCAACACCAGAACTACAGGGGAGGGGATGTGATCATTCTACCAACACCAGAACTACAGGGGAGGGGATGTGATCATTCTACCAACACCAGAACTACAGGGGAGGGGATGTGATCATTCTACCAACACCAGAACTACAGGGGAGGGGATGTGATCATTCTACCAACACCAGAACTACAGGGGAGGTGATGTGATCATTCTACCAACACCAGAACTACAGGGGAGGGGATGTGATCATTCTACCAACACCAGAACTACAGGGGAGGGGATGTGATCATTCTACCAACACCAGAACTACAGGGGAGGGGATGTGATCATTCTACCAACACCAGAACTACAGGGGAGGGGATGTGATCATTCTACCAACACCAGAACTACAGGGGAGGGGATGTGATCATTCTACCAACACCAGAACTACAGGGGAGGGGATGTGATCATTCTACCAACACCAGAACTACAGGGGAGGGGATGTGATCATTCTACCAACACCAGAACTACAGGGGAGGGGATGTGATCATTCTACCAACACCAGAACTACAGGGGAGGGGATGTGATCATTCTATCAACACCAGAACTACAGGGGAGGGGATGTGATCATTCTACCAACACCAGAACTACAGGGGAGGGGATGTGATCATTCTATCAACACCAGAACTACAGGGGAAGGGATGTGATCATTCTACCAACACCAGAACTACAGGGGAGGGGATGTGATCATTCTAACAACACCAGAACTACAGGGGAGGGGATGTGATCATTCTACCAACACCAGAACTACAGGGGAGGGGATGTGATCATTCTACCAACACCAGAACTACAGGGGAGGGGATGTGATCATTCTACCAACACCAGAACTACAGGGGAGGGGATGTGATCATTCTACCAACACCAGAACTACAGGGGAGGGGAGGATCATTCTACCAACACCAGAACTACAGGGGAGGGGATGTGATCATTCTACCAACACCAGAACTACAGGGGAAGGGATGTGATCATTCTACCAACACCAGAACTACAGGGGAGGGGATGTGATCATTCTACCAACACCAGAACTACAGGGGAGGGGATGTGATCATTCTACCAACACCAGAACTACAGGGGAGGGGATGTGATCATTCTACCAACACCAGAACTACAGGGGAGGGGATGTGATCATTCTACCAACACCAGAACTACAGGGGAGGGGATGTGATCATTCTACCAACACCAGAACTACAGGGGAAGGGATGTGATCATTCTACCAACACCAGAACTACAGGGGAGGGGATGTGATCATTCTACCAACACCAGAACTACAGGGGAGGGGATGTGATCATTCTATCAACACCAGAACTACAGGGGAGGGGATGTGATCATTCTAACAACACCAGAACTACAGGGGAGGGGATGTGATCATTCTACCAACACCAGAACTACAGGGGAAGGGATGTGATCATTCTACCAACACCAGAACTACAGGGGAGGGGATGTGATCATTCTAACAACACCAGAACTACAGGGGAGGGGATGTGATCATTCTACCAACACCAGAACTACAGGGGAGGGGATGTGATCATTCTACCAACACCAGAACTACAGGGGAGGGGATGTGATCATTCTACCAACACCAGAACTACAGGGGAGGGGATGTGATCATTCTACCAACACCAGAACTACAGGGGAGGGGATGTGATCATTCTACCAACACCAGAACTACAGGGGAGGGGATGTGATCATTCTACCAACACCAGAACTACAGGGGAGGGGATGTGATCATTCTACCAACACCAGAACTACAGGGGAGGGGATGTGATCATTCTACCAACACCAGAACTACAGGGGAGGGGATGTGATCATTCTACCAACACCAGAACTACAGGGGAGGGGATGTGATCATTCTACCAACACCAGAACTACAGGGGAGGGGATGTGATCATTCTACCAACACCAGAACTACAGGGGAGGGGATGTGATCATTCTACCAACACCAGAACTACAGGGGAGGGGATGTGATCATTCTACCAACACCAGAACTACAGGGGAGGGGATGTGATCATTCTACCAACACCAGAACTACAGGGGAGGGGATGTGATCATTCTACCAACACCAGAACTACAGGGGAGAGGATGTGATCATTCTACCAACACCAGAACTACAGGGGAGGGGATGTGATCATTCTACCAACACCAGAACTACAGGGGGAGGGGATGTGATCATTCTACCAACACCAGAACTACAGGGGAGGGGATGTGATCATTCTACCAACACCAGAACTACAGGGGAGAGGATGTGATCATTCTACCAACACCAGAACTACAGGGGAGGGGATGTGATCATTCTACCAACACCAGAACTACAGGGGAGGGGATGTGATCATTCTACCAACACCAGAACTACAGGGGAAGGGATGTGATCATTCTACCAACACCAGAACTACAGGGGAAGGGATGTGATCATTCTACCAACACCAGAACTACAGGGGAAGGGATGTGATCATTCTACCAACACCAGAACTACAGGGGAAGGGATGTGATCATTCTACCAACACCAGAACTACAGGGGAGGTGATGTGATCATTCTACCAACACCAGAACTACAGGGGAAGGGATGTGATCATTCTACCAACACCAGAACTACAGGGGAGGGGATGTGATCATTCTACCAACACCAGAACTACAGGGGAAGGGATGTGATCATTCTACCAACACCAGAACTACAGGGGAGGGGATGTGATCATTCTACCAACACCAGAACTACAGGGGAGGGGATGTGATCATTCTATCAACACCAGAACTACAGGGGAGGGGATGTGATCATTCTACCAACACCAGAACTACAGGGGGAGGGAATGTGATCATTCTACCAACACCAGAACTACAGGGGAGGGGATGTGATCATTCTACCAACACCAGAACTACAGGGGGAGGGGATGTGATCATTCTACCAACACCAGAACTACAGGGGAGGGGATGTGATCATTCTACCAACACCAGAACTACAGGGGGAGGGGATGTGATCATTCTACCAACACCAGAACTACAGGGGAGGGGATGTGATCATTCTACCAACACCAGAACTACAGGGGAGGGGATGTGATCATTCTACCAACACCAGAACTACAGGGGAGGGGATGTGATCATTCTACCAACACCAGAACTACAGGGGAGGGGATGTGATCATTCTACCAACACCAGAACTACAGGGGAGGGGATGTGATCATTCTACCAACACCAGAACTACAGGGGAGGGGATGTGATCATTCTACCAACACCAGAACTACAGGGGAGGGGATGTGATCATTCTACCAACACCAGAACTACAGGGGAGGGGATGTGATCATTCTACCAACACCAGAACTACAGGGGAGGGGATGTGATCATTCTACCAACACCAGAACTACAGGGGAGGGGATGTGATCATTCTACCAACACCAGAACTACAGGGGAGGGGATGTGATCATTCTACCAACACCAGAACTACAGGGGAAGGGATGTGATCATTCTACCAACACCAGAACTACAGGGGAGGGGATGTGATCATTCTACCAACACCAGAACTACAGGGGAGGGGATGTGATCATTCTACCAACACCAGAACTACAGGGGAGGGGATGTGATCATTCTACCAACACCAGAACTACAGGGGAGGGGATGTGATCATTCTACCAACACCAGAACTACAGGGGAAGGGATGTGATCATTCTACCAACACCAGAACTACAGGGGAGGGGATGTGATCATTCTACCAACACCAGAACTACAGGGGAGGGGATGTGATCATTCTACCAACACCAGAACTACAGGGGAGGGGATGTGATCATTCTACCAACACCAGAACTACAGGGGAGGGGATGTGATCATTCTACCAACACCAGAACTACAGGGGAGGGGATGTGATCATTCTACCAACACCAGAACTACAGGGGAGGGGATGTGATCATTCTACCAACACCAGAGATACAGAGTATTGAATGGTGCTGTAGGACTATTGAATGGTGCTGTAGGACTATTGAATGGTGCTGTACGACTATTGAATGGTGCTGTAGGACTATTGAATGGTGCTGTAGGACTATTGAATATTACTGTAGGACTATTGAATATTACTGTAGGACTATTGAATGGTGCTGTAGGACTATTGAATATTACTGTAGGACTATTGAATATTACTGTAGGACTATTGAATATTACTGTAGGACTATTGAATGGTGCTGTAGGACTATTGAATGGTGCTGTAGGACTATTGAATGGTGCTGTAGGACTATTGAATGGTGCTGTAGGACTATTGAATATTACTGTAGGACTATTGAATATTACTGTAGGACTATTGAATATTACTGTAGGACTATTGAATATTACTGTAGGACTATTGAATGGTGCTGTAGGACTATTGAATATTACTGTAGGACTATTGAATGGTGCTGTAGGACTATTGAAGGGTGCTGTTGGACTAATGAATATTTCTGTAGGACTGTTGGATACCTGAAGTTGGGTAACTAATTGGAAAGACCTGTGGAGAGACAGACAGACAGACAGACAGACAGACAGACAGACAGACAGACAGACAGACAGACAGACAGACAGACAGCTAATATTTTACCTTTGCCTGCATTCCAAATGGCATATACTCTAGGGCCCTGGTCTATAGTAGTGCACTATATAAGGAATAGGGTGCCATAGGGCCCTGGAATAAAGTAGTGCACTATATAGGGAATAGGATGTCATTTCAGATGCATCATTATACTCACATTAACAATGCTTTCATAGCGATTCCACACCCCTTTATACCTGTATACCGCCAACTGATTTTAAAACACTGCCCTTATGAACCTCTTTTACACACACACACACACACACACACACACACACACACACACACACACACACACACACACACACACACACACACACACACACACACACACACACACACACACACACACACACACACACACACACACACACACACACACACACACAGAGAGGTGACGAGCTGACTGATGTAACGTCTGATAAAGTCCCTTCCGACTGCTGACAGAAGTAGCATCTAGCCAGCAGTCTGTCCGTCTGCCCGAACATCACCCCTGGCCTGGTCCTGTAGCGGGACGTGATGTGTGTGTGTGTGTGTGTGTGTGTGTGTGTGTGTGTGTGTGTGTGTGTAGTTATGACATGTCCAGATACGCACCGTGGAAATGGAAGAGGACAGAACATGTTATCGTGTCTAAGGTATAGGGTTAGGTTAGGGTTAAACTAGTGGTATAACCTAGTGAGCTGGTCACAAAGGACAGGAGAGACAGCTTCCTGTTTGTCTGTCTTTTCTCCCTGCCCGTCTCTCTTCCCCCGTTACTCCTCCCTCGCTCCCTACCCGTCTCTCCTCCCTCGCTCCCTGCCCATCTCTCATCCCTCGCTCCCTGCCCGTGTCTCCTCCCTCGCTCCCTGCCCGTCTCTCCTCCCTCGCTCCCCGCCCGCCCCCCTGCCCGTCTCTCCTCCCTCGCTCCCTGCCCATCTCTCCTCCCTCGCTCCCCGCCCGCCCCCCTGCCCGTCTCTCCTCCCTCGCTCCCTGCCCATCTCTCCTCCCTCGCTCCCTGTCTGATTTACCTCACAGCCTAAACATGTAATTCTGTCTGTATGTTTAAATAACAGTGTGTTAGATAATGCTGTTTACTACAGACCACTACTGGACTGGTGATTTGTGACAAGCTAGTAGACACAGTATTGGATCAAGATTGATGCGCTCACTCACTGTGGATAAGAGCAGACGCTAAATGATTTTTAATTTTCTTTTACATTTTAAAATAAAAAAAAATCACTTGAAATGCAAATTTGACTCAGCCTTGATCTTCTCATTGGAGCAGAGCTTCATGCTGAATTAGAATACTGGAACATCAACACAGTACAAGAACACACACACACACACACACACACACACACACACACACACACACACACACACACACACACACACACACACACACACACACACACACACACACACACACACACACACACACACACACACGTCTTACCTGAGAGAGAATGTGTTGAGTTTGGTAGTGGAGACATCAGCTCTGTGTCCTCCTGTCTTTTCCAGTCCATGGTTCACCCCCTGTAGGGCATAACACATTAACACTCCAGTGATCCAACCATAACACAACACATTAACACTCCGGTGATCCAACCATAACACATTAACACTCCGGTGATCCAACCATAACACATTAACACTCCGGTGATCCAACCATAACACATTAACACTCCGGTGATCCAACCATAACACATTAACACTCCGGTGATCCAACCATAACACATTAACACTCCAGTGATCCAACCATAACACATTAACACTCCGGTGATCCAACCATAACACATTAACACTCCAGTGATCCAACCATAACACATTAACACTCCAGTGATCCAACCATAACACATTAACACTCCAGTGATCCAACCATAACACATTAACACTCCAGTGATCCAACCATAACACATTAACACTCCAGTGATCCAACCATAACATAACACATTACCACTCCAGTGATCCAACCATAACACAACACATTAACACTCCAGTGATCCAACCATAACACATTAACACTCCAGTGATCCAACCATAACACATTAACACTCCGGTGATCCAACCATAACACATTAACACTCCAGTGATCCAACCATAACACATTAACACTCCAGTGATCCAACCATAACATAACACATTAACACTCCAGTGATCCAACCATACCATAACATATTAACACTCCAATGATCCAACCATAACATAACACATTAACACTCCAGTGATCCAACCATAACACATTAACACTCCAGTGATCCAACCATAATACATTAACACTCCAGTGATCCAACCATAACATAACACATTAACACTCCAGTGATCCAACCATAACATAACACATTAACACTCCAGTGATCCAACCATACCATAACATATTAACACTCCAATGATCCAACCATAACATAACACATTAACACTCCAGTGATCCAACCATAACACATTAACACTCCAGTAATCCAACCATAATACATTAACACTCCAGTGATCCAACCATAACATAACACATTAACACTCCAGTGATCGAACCATAACATAACACATTAACACTCCAGTGATCCAACCATAACACATTAACACTCCAGTGATCCAACCATAACACATTAACACTCCAGTGATCCAACCATAACATAACACATTAAAACTCCAGTGATCCAACCATAACACAACACATTAACACTCTAGTGATCCAACCATAACACATTAACACTCCAGTGATCCAACCATAGCATAACACATTAACACTCCAGTGATCCAACCATAACATAACATATTAACACTCCAGTGATCCAACCATAACATAACATATTAACACTCCAGTGATCCAACCATAACACATTAACACTCCAGTGATCCAACCATAGCATAACACATTAACACTCCAGTGATCCAACCATAACATAACACATTAACACTCCAGTGATCCAACCATAACACATTAACACTCCAGTGATCCAACCATAATACATTAACACTCCAGTGATCCAACCATAACATAACACATTAACACTCCAGTGATCCAACCATAACATAACACATTAACACTCCAGTGATCCAACCATACCATAACATATTAACACTCCAATGATCCAACCATAACATAACACATTAACACTCCAGTGATCCAACCATAACACATTAACACTCCAGTAATCCAACCATAATACATTAACACTCCAGTGATCCAACCATAACATAACACATTAACACTCCAGTGATCGAACCATAACATAACACATTAACACTCCAGTGATCCAACCATAACACATTAACACTCCAGTGATCCAACCATAACACATTAACACTCCAGTGATCCAACCATAACATAACACATTAAAACTCCAGTGATCCAACCATAACACAACACATTAACACTCTAGTGATCCAACCATAACACATTAACACTCCAGTGATCCAACCATAGCATAACACATTAACACTCCAGTGATCCAACCATAACATAACATATTAACACTCCAGTGATCCAACCATAACATAACATATTAACACTCCAGTGATCCAACCATAACACATTAACACTCCAGTGATCCAACCATAGCATAACACATTAACACTCCAGTGATCCAACCATAACATAACACATTAACACTCCAGTGATCCAACCATAGCATAACACATTAACACTCCAGTGATCCAACCATAACATAACACATTAACACTCCAGTGATCCAACCATAACATAACATATTAACACTCCAGTGATCCAACCATAACATAACATATTAACACTCCAGTGATCCAACCATAACATAACATATTAACACTCCAGTGATCCAACCATAACATAACATATTAACACTCCAGTGATCCAACCATACCATAACATATTAACACTCCAGTGATCCAACCATAACATAACATATTAACACTCCAGTGATCCAACCATAACATAACATATTAACACTCCAGTGATCCAACCATAACATATTAACACTCCAGTGATCCAACCATAACATAACACATTAACACTCCAACATAACATAGTGACACTTCAACCAGAAAACATGTTTTCCATTCCATAATGCATTGCATTTGTGCCCCTGCATCTGTGTACTGTGTGTGTGTGTGTGTGTGTGTGTGTAATGTGTGAAAGTATTCAGACACCTTCCCTTTCTCCACATTTTGTTACCTTACAGCCTTATTCTAAAATGGATTAAATAGTTTTTTCCCCTCATTAATCTACACACAATACCCCATAATGACATCACAATACCCCCATAATGACATCACAATAACCCATAACGACATCACAATACCCCATAATGACATCACAATACCCCATAATGACATCACAATACCCCATAATGACATCACAATACCCCCATAATGACATCACAATAACCCATAACGACATCACAATACCCCATAATGACATCACAATACCCCATAATGACATCACAATACCCCCATAATGACATCACAATAACCCATAACGACATCACAATACCCCATAATGACATCACAATACCCCCATAATGACATCACAATAACCCATAACGACATCACAATACCCCATAATGACATCACAATACCCCATAATGACATCACAATACCCCATAATGACATCACAATACCCCATAACGACATCACAATACCTCATAATGACATCACAATACCCCATAATGACACCACAATACCCCATAACGACGTCACAATACCCCATAACGACATCACAATACCCCATAACGACATCACAATACCCCATAACGACATCACAATACCCCATAACGACATCACAATATCCCATAATGACATCACAATACCCCATAACGACATCACAATACCCCATAACGACATCACAACACCCCATAACGACATCACAATACCCCATAACGACATCACAATACCCCATAATGACATCACAATACCCCTTAATGACATCACAATACCCCATAATGACGTCACAATACCCCATAACGACGTCACAATACCCCATAACGACATCACAATACCCCATAATGACATCACAATACCCCATAATGACATCACAATACCCCATAATGACATCACAATACCCCATAACGACATCACAATACCACATAATGACATCACAATAACCCCATAATGACATCACAATACCCCATAATGACATCACAATACCCCATAATGACATCACAATACCCCATAATGACATCACAATACCCCATAATGACATCACAATACCCCATAATGACAAAGCAAAAACAGGTTTTTCAATTGTTTTGCAAATGTAAATAATAAATAAAAAACGGAAATATCACATTTCCATATGTATTCAGACCCTTTACTCAGTACTTTGGCAGTGATTACAGCCTCGAGTCTTCTTGGGTGTGACGCTACAATCTTGGCACACCTATATTTGGGGAGTTTCTCCCAGTCTTCTCTGCAGATCCTCTCCAGCTCTGTCAGGTTGGACGGGGAGCGTCGCTGCGAAGCTACAGGGAGTGTTGATGTGGATCTTTACGTTGGCCAAAGGGGGGGGAAGCAATTATCACCACGGACAATTTATTCCCTGTCAGTGGGCGAACAAATTACAAGTCTGTCTGGCACCATGAACAAAGTGAGGACGGGAGCTCCCCCTCCCCTCTGAGCGAAGACAAGGCTCCTGCACAGCTGCTGAACAGTGACACAATAAAGAGAAAACCAGAGGCTTTTTACGCGCTACGACCAAACAAAGGTACGTCAAAGTGTATCAAGGAAGTGTATCAAGGAAGTGTATCAAGGAAGTGTATCAAGGAAGTGAAAGATACAAAACAACAGGTCAGCTGTTAGGACGAAGGGAAAGCGGCCAAGTCAACCCAAACCAACGCCATCGTGTGAAGACTCACATAAACACCACCTGACAATAATTGAAGATGTATTTTTTGGGGGGGGGGGACTGCTGTCGTATCGACCCATTCATTATAATGTCCTTATTGTTGTTGTTTTTTTTTTTTTGTTTGCTGAGCTTCACTATTTATTTAGATAATTTGATGTTTAATAATGTTTAAGCTACTGATGTCTTCATCATTTGTCCACGTTTATTTCGACCGTGTGTCTTGGTGTTTGGGGTAATTGATTCCCCCCCCCCCCCCCTTTATAAAATAAGCTGTTACCATATTCCAACACATATGCTTTCTGTTTCATAGCTGTAACAAAAGCGTTCCACAAATTGAATGTGTTTTTTTATTTTTACATATAGCCTACAGTAACATAAACTAATGAAAATACTATTGTGTTATTTTTAAATAAAAATAAAATGTTATTCTAATGTTCCCCCCCCCCCAAGGCCTTGATAAACACAACTAAATGATTATTTTTAATGTAATAGCGTATATGAAATACATGAATGCAGTCAGAATGACTGCTCACTACCTTGAAGGGCGGTCCCTCGAGGCCCGGACGCTCTAATGGTAAAATACCAGACGGAACAACTTAAAGTTGGTTGGTTGTCGGTCACAGACAGAAGAAAGAACAAGAAAGGATAATCAATTTGATTGGTTGGCTAAAATGGAACCCTATTCCCTATAAAATGCACTACTTTTTTTGGGGGGGGGAGGACGACAAGAGATCCAAGTGGTCCCTGGTTTAAAAAGAAGTACACTATATTGGTGTAATTTGGGACTGGATACTTGATGTCTAGGGTACAACCCCCACCCCTCTATTAATTACAATAGATTTAATGGACTAAATCAATTGTAATTTATCATCACACTGCTTAGCATATCCATTAATAAACTAAACGCGTCGTAAAACACCAGTAAAAACCGAACAGTTTCTCTATGAACCTGCTGGAAACTAAATGAACAAGATATTAACACATCAAATAACAAACTCGTTGTCCAGATTTTACTGGGGAGTTTCTTGTTCTTGTCGTTTGTTTGTTTAAAGTGAAAAACTCCTTTATGTCGAGGAACAATCATAAAAGTAAAACTGATGTCCCAGCTTACCAAGAACAAGGATCATAATACATTTAAAACACTTTGAGCCAGCTATCCACCTGGTCAACATCAAAAACGATAGCAGAAACCAGGTTATAGAAAACAAGTCTCTATTCGGGATATGAATTTTAAAAAAAACAGGAAGTTATTCACTAAGTGTTTCCCTCTTAGACTGAATAAAGACATTAACAGTAGAAACAACATGTCTATAGTCTAGGGGTCTGAACCAGGACTGAATAAAGACATGAACAGTAGAAACAACATGTCTATAGTCTAGGGGTCTGAACCAGGACTGAATAAAGACATGAACAGTAGAAACAACATGTCTATAGTCTAGGGGTCTGAACCAGGACTGAATAAAGACATGAACAGTAGAAACAACATGTCTAGAGGCTGGAGGGTCTGAACCAGGACTGAATAAAGACATGAACAGTAGAAACAACATGTCTATAGGCTGGAGGGTCTGAACCAGGACTGAATAAAGACATTAACAGTAGAAACAACATGTCTAGAGGCTGGAGGGTCTGAACCAGGACTGAATAAAGACATTAACAGTAGAAACAACATGTCTAGAGGCTGGAGGGTCTGAACCAGGACTGAATAAAGACATTAACAGTAGAAACAACATGTCTATAGGCTGGAGGGTCTGAACCAGGACTGAATAAAGACATTAACAGTAGAAACAACATGTCTATAGTCTAGGGGTCTGAACCAGGACTGAATAAAGACATGAACAGTAGAAACAACATGTCTATAGTCTAGGGGTCTGAACCAGGACTGAATAAAGACATGAACAGTAGAAACAACATGTCATTCTCCTGTCCCTTCAGACTGATAATACCAATGGCTTGTTCACAAAGACCTGTCTAAAACAGACTGAAATTAAACACAGCATCCAAAATGGTACCCTGTTCCCTATATATTGGGTCCAGGTCAAAAGAAGTGCACTATATAGGGAATAGGGTGACATTTGGGAGAGGAGTTATCGCAATGTTTACTCTGGTAAACCAGTCCCCTACAGTGAAATAAAGGTATGAATGATATGTGATGTTTACTCTGGTAAACCAGTCCCCTACAGTGAAATAAAGGTATGAGTGATATGTGATGTTTACTCTGGTAAACCAGTCCCCTACAGTGAAATAAAGGTATGAGTGATATGTGTTAATGGGTTTCATGTCTTAGCTGGGGCTGTACCCACACACCATGAAAATCTACACTGACGTCGACACAGCTCGGTCCTCACACAACCTCACCGCTCCCCACAGGAGTTGAATTACAGTGTTCGCTAAAAGCACTTACAATAACAGTATTTTGTTCCTGTATTAACCCCAGAGGGTTAGAGAGAGAGAGAGAGATCACAAAAATACTCCCCAGTCCAATTAGTGTGCTGAGAGACTTGAGCCAGAGGAGACAGCGCCCCCTAGGGGAATGGAGTGTTAATGACCTGAGGTGCTGCCGGGAACAGAATTAGATAAATATATATCTACGTCAAACACGTACTGGAAAACGATGGACAAATAAATATACCTGCATCAATCACCTAGCAACTACCAATAAAAACAGACCTGTGGCAAACTGGCTAGGCCACGTCTTCGCTAACAGGTCTGCTACGAGATACAAGGACCAGGAGGTGCCGTTGGATTCACAATGGATACATAAATACCTACCTCAAATCAAATGTATTTATATAGCCCTTCTTACATCAGCTGATATCTCAAAGTGCTGTACAGAAACCCAGCCTAAAACCCCCCCAAAACAGCAAGCAATGCAGGTGTAGAAGCACGGTGGCTAGGAAAAACTCCCTAGAAAGGCCAAAACCTAGGAAGAAACCTAGAGAGGAACCAGGCTATGAGGGGGTGGCTAGGAAAAACTCCCTAGAAAGGCCAGAACCTAGGAAGAAACCTAGAGAGGAACCAGGCTATGAGGGGTGGCTAGGAAAAACTCCCTAGAAAGGCCAGAACCTAGGAAGAAACCTAGAGAGGAACCAGGCTATGAGGGGGTGGCTAGGAAAAACTCCCTAGAAAGGCCAAAACCTAGGAAGAAACCTAGAGAGGAACCAGGCTATGAGGGGTGGCTAGGAAAAACTCCCTAGAAAGGCCAGAACCTAGGAAGAAACCTAGAGGAACCAGGCTATGAGGGGTGGCTAGGAAAAACTCCCTAGAAAGGCCAGAACCTAGGAAGAAACCTAGAGAGGAACCAGGCTATGAGGGGGTGGCCAGTCCTCTTCTGGCTGTGCCGGGTGGAGATTATAACAGAACATGGCCAAGATGTTCAAATGTTCATAAATGACCAGCAGGGTCAAATAATAATAATCATAGTAGTTGTCGAGGGTGCAACAAGACAGTAACACAAGAGTACGTTCTCTTCCTTCCTCTTGATGACCCCCTAGACAGTTCACACTTTACTTTTACCCCTGATTAAGCTCACCTGATTCACCTAATGAAGGGGCTTGATAATTAGTTCAGATCAGCGGTGAGAGCTATGGAATAGACCGCTTCCACAGAACGGCTGGGGGAGGGAGGTCCCCGAGGAGAGGGTAGATCGACTGGCTTAGTCTACACATAGAGCCTATCTATCTTACCTACTAGACCACAACAATCAAACACCTATCAGTTAGAGACTACAGATGAATAAATATCTATCTTACCTACTAGACCACAACAATCAAACACCTATCAGTTAGAGACTACAGATGAATAAATATCTATCTTACCTACTAGACCACAACAATCAAACACCTATCAGCTAGAGACTACAGATGAATAAATATCTATCTTACCTACTAGACCACAACAATCAAACACCTATCAGCTAGAGACTACAGATGAATAAATATCTATCTTACCTACTAGACCACAACAATCAAACACCTATCAGCTAGAGCCTACAGATGAATAAAGGCCTAAACACCCAGCTACCAAGTCTGTGTTCAAATTAAAATGGTTATATGTTTAATCTATCAGCCTCTTATTCACAAACCCCCAATTAACATTGTTCCTCTAACGCTCTCTCTCCCTTTCTCCCTCTCCCTCTATCCTTCCCTCTATCCTTCCCTCTCTCTCCCTATATCCTTCCGTCTATCCCTCACTCACGCTCTCTCCCTTTCTCCCTCCATCCTTTTCTCTCTCCCTTTCTCCCTCTCCCTCTATCCTTCCCTCTATCCTTCCCTCTCTCTCCCTATATCCTTCCCTCTATCCCTCACTCACTCTCTCTCCCTTTCTCCCTCGCTCTCTCTCCCTATATCCTTCCCTCTGTCCCTCGCTCTCTCTCCCTATATCCTTCCCTATATCCCTCGCTCTCTCTCCCTATATCCTTCCCTCTGTCCCTCGCTCTCGCTCCCTATATCCTTCCCTCTGTCCCTCACTCACTCTCTCTCCCTTTCTCCCTCTCCCTCTATCCTTCCCTCTATCCTTCCCTCTCTCTCCCTATATCCTTCCCTCTATCCCTCACTCACTCTCTCTCCCTTTCTCCCTCGCTCTCTCTCCCTATATCCTTCCCTCTGTCCCTCGCTCTCTCTCCCTCCCTCCCTCCATCCTTCTCTCTCTCCCTCTATCCTTCCCTCTCTCTCCCTATATCCTTCCCTCTATCCCTCGCTCTCTCTGACCCGACAGAGCTCCGCTACCCAGGGCTCCCAGTAAACTGCTTGGCTTCTAACTGGTCATGTCGTCACAGAGCTCTGCTGAGTACTCTAGAGATCATGATGTCACAGAGCTCCGCTGAGTACTCTAGAGGTCATGATGTCACAGAGCTCCGCTGAGTACTCTAGAGGTCATGATGTCACAGAGCTCTGCTGAGTACTCTAGAGATCGTGATGTCACAGAGCTCTGCTGAGTACTCTAGAGATCATGATGTCACAGAGCTCTGCTGAGTACTCTAGAGATCATGATGTCACAGAGCTCCGCTGAGTACTCTAGAGGTCATGATGTCACAGAGCTCCGCTGAGTACTCTAGAGGTCATGATGTCACAGAGCTCTGCTGAGTACTCTAGAGATCGTGATGTCACAGAGCTCCGCTGAGTACTCTAGAGATCGTGATGTCACAGAGCTCCGCTGAGTGCTCTAGAGGTCGTGATGTCACAGAGCTCCGCTGAGTACTCTAGAGATCGTGATGTCACAGAGCTCTGCTGAGTTGGGGGTCAGCTGGGGGACATCTGGGGGTCGGCTGGGGGGTCATCTGGGGGTCGGCTGGGGGTCATCTGGGGGTCGGCTGGGGGTCATCTGGGGGGTCATCTGGGGGTCTGCTGGGGGTCGGCTGGGGGTCTGCTGGGGGTGGGCTGGGGTCGGCTGTCGGTCATCTGGGGGTCGGCTGGGGGTCTGCTGGGGGTGGGCTGGGAGTCTGCTGGGGGTCGGCTGGGGGTGGGCTGGGGTCGGCTGTCGGTCATCTGGGGGTCGGCTGGGGGTGGGCTGGGAGTCTGCTGGGGGTCGGCTGGGGGTGGGCTGGGAGTCTGCTGGGGGTCGGCTGGGGGTCGGCTGGGAGTAATCCGGAACATTACAGCACAGCATTCCGATCTAAAGCTGGTTTAATATTGGCACCATGCAGGATGATTCAGTACTTTTAGACATGCCTCTGTCAGATACTCCAGTGGGTGTAATTTCCTCAATATTAGGAGTTGAGAAATAAAGTTTGAAAGACGATATTATTAAATGTTCTACCGGTAGGTATGTAAAATAAAAATAAAAAACTTCATCTGTTGTTTCTAGCGATATTCAGACAAAACATAAAACATACAGTGAGGGGGAAAAAGTATTTGATCCCCTGTTGATTTTGTACGTTTGCCCACTGACAAAGAATTGATCAGTCTATAATTTTAATGGTAGGTTTATTTGAGCAGTGAGAGACAGAATAACAACAACAAAAATCCAGAAAAACGCATGTCAAAAATGTTATAAATTGATTTGCATTTTAATGAGGGAAATAAGTATTTGACCCCATCTCAGTCAGAAAGATTTCTGGCTCCCAGGTGTCTTTTATACAGGTAACGAGCTGAGATTAGGAGCACACTCTTAAAGGGAGTGCTCCTAACCGCAGCTTGTTACCTGTATAAAAGACACCTGTCCACAGAAACAATCAATCAATCAGATTCCAAACTCTCCAACATGGCCAAGACCAAAGAGCTCTCCAAGGATGTCAGGGACAAGATTGTAGACCTACACAAGGCTGGAATGGGCTACAAGACCATCGCCAAGCAGCTTGGTGAGAAGGTGACAACAGTTGGTGCGATTATTCGCAAATGGAAGAAACACAAAAGAACTGTCAATCTCCCTCAGCCTGGGGCTCCATGCAAGATCTCACCTCGTGGGGTTGCAATGGTCATGAGAACGGTGAGGAATCAGCCCAGAACTACACGGGAGGATCTTGTCAATGATCTCAAGGCAGGTGGGACCATAGTCACCAAGAAAACAATTGGTAACACACTACGCCGTGAAGGGCTGAAATCCTACAGCGCCCGCAAGGTCCCCCTGCTCAAGAATACATATACATGCCCGTCTGAAGTTTGCCAATGAACATCTGAATGATTCAGAGGACAACTGGGTGAAAGTGTTGTGGTCAGATGAGACCAAAATGGAGCTCTTTGACATCAACTCAACTCGCTGTGTTTGGAGGAGGAGGAATGCTGCCTATGACCCCAAGAACACCATCCCCTCTGTCAAACATGGAGGTGGAAACAGTATGCTTTGGGGGTGTTTTTCTGCTAAGGGGACAGGACAACTTCACTGCATCAAAGGGACGATGGACGGGGCCATGTACCGTCAAATCTTGGGTGAGGACCTCCTTCCCTCAGCCAGGGCATTGAAAATGGGTCGTGGATGGGTATTCCAGCATGACAATGACCCAAAACACACGGCCAAGGCAACAAAGGAGTGGCTCAAGAAGAAGCACATTAACCTGTTGGGGCTAGGGGGCAGTATATGCACGGCCAGATAAAAAACGTACCCGATTTAAACTGGTTACTACTCTTGCCCAGAAACGAGAATATGCATATAATTAGTAGATTTGGATAGAAAACACTCTAAAGTTTCTAAAACTGTTTGAATGGTGTCTGTGAGTATAACAGAACTCATATGGCAGGCCAAAACCTGAGAAGATTCCATACAGGAAGTGCCCTGTCTGACAATTTGTTCTCCTTCATTGGCATCTCTATCAAAAATACAGCATCTCTGCTGTAACGTGACATTTTCTAAGGCTTCCATTGGCTTTCAGAAGGCGCCAGAAAGTGGAATGACGTCTCTCCAGTCTCTGGGCGAAAAACAGCAGGAGATTTTGTGAGTGGTCAGGCTGAGAACAGTGACACTGGAGATGCGCGTTCATTTGAATTCTCCATGTTTTTCTTTCCCTCTTTGAACGAATACAACGTCGCCCGGTTGGAATATTATCGCTATTTTACGAGAAAAATAGCATACAAATTGATTTTAAACAGCGTTTGACATGCTTCGAAGTACGGTAATGGAATATTTTGAATTTTTTTTGTCACGAAATGCGCTCGCGCGTCACCCTTCGGATAGTTACCTGAACGCACGAACAAAACGGAGCTATTTCAATATAACTATGGATTATTTCGAACCAAAACAACATTTGTTGTTGAAGTAGAAGTCCTGGGAGTGCATTCTGACGAAGAACAGCAAAGGTAATCCAATTTTTCTTATAGTAAATCTGAGTTTGGTGAGGGCCAAACTTGGTGGGTGTCAAATTAGCTAGCCGTGATGGCCGGGCTATCTACTCAGAATATTGCAAAATGTGCTTTTGCCGAAAAGCTATTTTAAAATCTGACACCGCGATTGCATAAAGGAGTTCTGTATCTATAATTCTTAAAATAATTGTTATGTTTTTTGTGAACGTTAATCATGAGTAATTTAGTAAATTCACCGGAAGTTTGCGGTGGGTATGCTAGTTCTGAACATCACATGCTAATGTAAAAAGCTGGTTTTTGATATTTACATTTTAGTCATTTAGCAGACGCTCTTATCCAGAGCGACTTACAGTAGTGAATGCATACATTTCATACATTTAATTTAATGCATTTTTTTGTACTGGCCCCCCGTGGGAATCGAACCCACAACCCTGGCGTTGCACACACCACGCTGGCGTTGCAAACACCATGCTCTACCAACTGAGCCACAGTTGATTGAACAAAACATGCATGGATTGTATAACATAATGTCCTAGTGTTGTCATCTGATGAAGATCATCAAAGGTTAGTGCTACATTTAGCTGTGGTTTGGGTTTATGTGACATTATATGCTAGCTTGAAAAATGGGTGTCTGATTATTTCTGGCTGGGTACTCTCCTGACATAATCTAATGTTTTGCTTTCGTTGTAAAACCTTTTTGAAATCGGACAGTGTGGTTAGATTAACGAGAGTCTTGTCTTTAAAATGGTGTAAAATAGTCATATTTTTGAGAAATTGAAGTTATAGCATTTATGAGGTATTTGTATTTCTGGGCAAGGTGGGCAAGCGTCCCACCTTGCCCAGGGAGGTTAAGGTCCTGGAGTGGCCTAGCCAGTCTCCAGACCTTAATCCCATAGAAAATCTGTGGAGGGAGCTGAAGGTTCGAGTTACCAAACGTCAGCCTCGAAACCTTAACCTCTCTAGGGCAGGTGGGACGAATTCGTCCCACCTACGTAACAGCCAGTTGAATCCTGTGGCGCGATTTTCAAATACCTTAAAAATCCTATTACTTCAATTTCTCAAACATATGACTATTTTACAGCTATTTAAAGATTTTTTTTATTTTAATGTCAGCAGAGTACCAAGCCAGAAATAATCAGACACCCATTTTTCAAGCTAGCATATAATGTCACAAAAACCCAGAAGACAGCTAAATGCAGCACTAACCTTTGATGATCTTCATCAGATGACACACCTAGGACATTATGTTATACAATACATGCATGTTTTGTTCAATCAAGTTCATATTTATATCAAAAACCAGCTTTTTACATTAGCATGTGACGTTCAGAACTAGCATACCCCCCGCAAACTTCGGGGAATTTACTAACAATTTACTAAATCGTAATATACTCACGATAAACGTTCACAAAAAGCATAACAATTATTTTAAGAATTATAGATACAGACCTCCTCTATGCACTCGATATGTCCGATTTTAAAATAGCTTTTTGGTGAAAGCACATTTTGCAATATTCTAAGTACATAGCCCAGCCATCACGGGCTCGCTATTTAGACACCCGGCAAATTTAGCCTTCACCAATATCAGATTTACTATTATAAAAGTTTGATTACCTTTTGTTGTCTTCGTCAGAATGCACTCCCAGGACTGCTACTTCAATAACAAATGTTGGTTTGGTCCAAAATAATCCATCGTTATATCCGAATAGCGGCGTTTTGTTCGTGCGTCCCAGACACTATCCGAAATGGTAAATCAGGGTCGTGCGCATGGCGCAATTCGTGACAAAAAAATTCTAAATATTCCAATACCGTACCTCGAAGCATGTCAACCGCTGTTTAAAATCAATTTTTATGCAATTTATCTCGTAAAAAAGCGATAATATTCCGACCGGGAATCTCCTTTTCGGCAAACAGAGGAAAAAACACAAAGACGGGGGCGACCAGTGCACGCGCCTAATGCCCATTGTCCCTTGATCGGCCACTTGAGAAAGGCGATAATGTGTTTTCAGCCTGGGGCTGGAATGACGACATTCAGATTTTTCCCGGGCTCTGAGAGCCTATTGGAGCCGTGGGAAGTGTCACGTTACCGCAGAGATCCTTTGTAATTGAATGAGATGTCAAAGAAAGACAATAAATGGTCAGACAGGCCACTTCCTGTAAAGGAATCTCTCAGGTTTTGACCTGCCATTTGAGTTCTGTTATACTCACAGACACCATTCAAACAGTTTTAGAAACTTTGGAGTGTTTTCTATCCAAAGCCAATAATTATATGCATATTCTAGTTACTGGGCAGGAGTAGTAACCAGATTAAATCGGGTACGTTTTTTATCCAGCCGTGTCAATACTGCCCCCTAGCCCTAACAGGTTAATGACTTGGAGAAGATCTGCAAAGAGGAGTGGGACAAAATCCCTCCTGAGATGTGTGCAAACCTGGTGGCCAACTACAAGAAACATCTGACCTCTGTGATTGCCAACAAGGGTTTTGCCACCAAGTACTAAGTCATGTTTTGCAGAGGGGTCAAATACTTATTTCCCTCATTAAAATGCAAATCATTTTATAACATTTTTGACTTGCGTTTTTCTGGATTTTTTGTTGTTATTCTGTCTCTCACTGTTCAAATAAACCTACCATTAAAATTATAGACTGATCATTTCTTTGTCAGTGGGCAAACGTACAAAATCAGCAGGGGATCAAATACTTTTTTCCCCTCACTGTAGCTAGACTATCTTACCCGTATACATGGAAGGACGCTTCTCCCTCTCTGTCACGGATGGTTGCCCTTTAGTTTGAAGATGTAATCCAGAGACAGGTGTTTTATACAACAGTGTTCTCTTTTTGACTCCGTCTGCATATTTGCAATCAAACGCCTGAATTTCCTCCATCTCCTTAGGTTTCATACTCTAATTCCACTGATTTCAAAACTCGGTCCTCCAGGAAGTGGAGAGCAACACTGATGCAGTTCTTTCAAAAAATCTGCGTCAGAAAGGATTACCTACACATACTGACCAGGTCATATTATAGACAGACACGTGCTACATGGCAGACCAATCCGAATTCATCTCTCAGCAGGTCCAGCCCACTCATTATCTCAACCAATCATAGCTAGCGGGAAGGTTGCTGACTTCAGGAATGTCCGCCAGAACTGTTGCCTGACAATTTAACATTCATTTATCTACCATAAGCCGCCTCTAATGTAATTTTAGAGAATTTGGCAGCACATCCAGCCGACCTCACGACCAAAGACCACGTGTAACCACGCCAGCCCAGAACCTCCACATCCAGCATCTTCACCTGCTACCCAGACAGCTGATGAAATTGAGGAGTATTTTTCTGTCTGCAATAATGCCCGTTTCTAGGGAAAAATTGATTGGCTGGGGCCTGGGCCTGGCTCCGTAGTGGGTGGGCCTATATCCTCCCAGGCCCACCCTTGGCTGCGCCCCTGCCCAGCCATCTGAAATCCATAGATAACGGCCTAATGGATGTATATAAACTGACTGATTTCCTTATATATACTGACATTGTTGCATGTTGCGTTTCTATTTTATGTTCAGTATACATGGACTTCTGGTATGATCTGTCAAGGTGTTGTAGTTACATCTCAGTGTGTGTGTGTGTGTGTGTGTGTGTGTGTGTATGTAAGGGTGTGTTGATACAGTGTGCCTGGTATGTACTGTAGATATGTTAAAGGTTTGGGACTAATCAAATCAAAGTTTATTTGTCACGTGCACCGAATACAACAGGTGTAGTAGACCTCACAGTGAAATGCTGAATACAACAGGTGTAGTAGACCTTACAGTGAAATGCTGAATACAACAGGTGTAGTAGACCTTACAGTGAAATGCTGAATACAACAGGTGTAGTAGACCTTACAGTGAAATGCTGAATACAACAGGTGTAGTAGACCTTACAGTGAAATGCTGAATACAACAGGTGTAGTAGACCTCACAGTGAAATGCTGAATACAACAGGTGTAGTAGACCTCACAGTGAAATGCTGAATACAACAGGTGTAGTAGACCTCACAGTGAAATGCTGAATACAACAGGTGTAGTAGACCTCACAGTGAAATGCTGAATACAACAGGTGTAGTAGACCTTACAGTGAAATGTTTACTTACAGGCTCTAACCAATAGTGCGATAAAAGGTATCAGGTGAACAATAGGTAGGTAAAGAAATAAAACAACAGTAAAAAGACAGGCTGTATACAGACACCGGTTAGTCAGGTTGGACGCCCATAAAACTGCTGCCATTTCTTCCGGCACCATTTTGTCCCACTAGTTTTTACCTGGGGGCCTGTCGTTGGGCCCCTGAGGCTGGGGGTAGGTACTGTAACAGTAGGAGGCTAGGTCTTACCGTGGGGGGTTCAGGGCCAGGCCTGTCGTTGGGCCCCTGAGGCTGGGGGTAGGTACTGTAACAGTAGGAGACTAGGTCTTACCGTGGGGGGTTCAGGGCCAGGCCTGTCGTTGGGCCCCTGAGGCTGGGGGTAGGTACTGTAACAGTAGGAGACTAGGTCTTACCGTGGGGGGGTTCAGGGCCAGGCCTGTCGTTGGGCCCCTGAGGCTGGGGGTAGGTACTGTAACAGTAGGAGACTAGGTCTTACCGTGGGGGGTTCAGGGCCAGGCCTGTCGTTGGGCCCCTGAGGCTGGGGGTAGGTACTGTAACAGTAGGAGACTAGGTCTTACCGTGGGGGGTTCAGGGCCAGGCCTGTCGTTGGGCCCCTGAGGCTGGGGGTAGGTACTGTAACAGTAGGAGACTAGGTCTTACCGTGGGGGGTTCAGGGCCAGGCCTGTCGTTGGGCCCCTGAGGCTGTGGGTAGGTACTGTAACAGTAGGAGACTAGGTCTTACCGTGGGGGTTCAGGGCCAGGCCTGTCGTTGGGCCCCTGAGGCTGGGGGTAGGTACTGTAACAGTAGGAGACTAGGTCTTACCGTGGGGGGTTCAGGGCCAGGCCTGTCGTTGGGCCCCTGAGGCTGGGGGTAGGTACTGTAACAGTAGGAGACTAGGTCTTACCGTGGGGGGTTCAGGGCCAGGCCTGTTGTTGGGCCCCTGAGGCTGGGGGTAGGTACTGTAACAGTAGGAGACTAGGTCTTACCGTGGGGGGTTCAGGGCCAGGCCTGTCGTTGGGCTCCTGAGGCTGGGTGGGCTGTAACATCTCCACTAGGGGGCTGAGGGTTGATTCGCTGCTGCTCCTTACAAGCAGAGGAGTGTCTAGAGTAGAGAACACAGACGGTGGGTTAAAGGACCTTCGTTCATTATGGATCATTTAAAATAATACAAAGCTAGGTCTCATATTCTAGAGTCTGACATTCTAGAGTCTGACATTCTAGAGTCTGACATTCTAGAGTCTGACATTCTAGTCTCACATTCTAGAGTCTGACATTCTAGAGTCTGACATTCTAGAGTCTGACATTCTAGAGTCTCACATTCTAGAGTCTGACATTCTAGAGTCTCACATTCTAGAGTCTCACATTCTAGAGTCTCACATTCTAGAGTCTCACATTCTAGAGTCTGACATTCTAGAGTCTGACATTCTAGTCTGACATTCTAGTCTCACATTCTAGAGTCTGACATTCTAGAGTCTCACATTCTAGAGTCTGACATTCTAGAGTCTGACATTCTAGAGTCTGACATTCTAGAGTCTGACATTCTAGTCTCACATTCTAGAGTCTGACATTCTAGAGTCTCACATTCTAGAGTCTGACATTCTAGTCTGACATTCTAGAGTCTGACATTCTAGAGTCTGACATTCTAGAGTCTGACATTCTAGTCTGACATTCTAGTCTGACATTCTAGAGTCTCACATTCTAGAGTCTGACATTCTAGAGTCTCACATTCTAGAGTCTGACATTCTAGTCTGACATTCTAGAGTCTGACATTCTAGTCTCACATTCTAGAGTCTGACATTCTAGAGTCTGACATTCTAGAGTCTGACATTCTAGAGTCTGACATTCTAGCGTCTCACATTCTAGAGTCTGACATTCTAGAGTCTCACATTCTAGAGTCTGACATTCTAGAGTCTGACATTCTAGAGTCTGACATTCTAGAGTCTGACATTCTAGTCTCACATTCTAGAGTCTGACATTCTAGAGTCTGACATTCTAGAGTCTGACATTCTAGTCTCACATTCTAGAGTCTGACATTCTAGTCTCACATTCTAGAGTCTGACATTCTAGAGTCTGACATTCTAGAGTCTGACATTCTAGAGTCTCACATTCTAGAGTCTGACATTCTAGAGTCTCACATTCTAGAGTCTGACATTCTAGAGTCTGACATTCTAGTCTGACATTCTAGAGTCTGACATTCTAGAGTCTCACATTCTAGAGTCTGACATTCTAGAGTCTGACATTCTAGAGTCTCACATTCTAGAGTCTGACATTCTAGTCTCACATTCTAGAGTCTGACATTCTAGAGTCTGACATTCTAGAGTCTCACATTCTAGAGTCTGACATTCTAGTCTGACATTCTAGAGTCTGACATTCTAGAGTCTGACATTCTAGAGTTTACATTCTAGAGTCTGACATTCTAGTCTGACATTCTAGTCTGACATTCTAGAGTCTCACATTCTAGAGTCTGACATTCTAGAGTCTCACATTCTAGAGTCTGACATTCTAGTCTGACATTCTAGAGTCTGACATTCTAGTCTCACATTCTAGAGTCTGACATTCTAGAGTCTGACATTCTAGAGTCTGACATTCTAGAGTCTGACATTCTAGCGTCTCACATTCTAGAGTCTGACATTCTAGAGTCTCACATTCTAGAGTCTGACATTCTAGAGTCTGACATTCTAGAGTCTGACATTCTAGAGTCTGACATTCTAGTCTCACATTCTAGAGTCTGACATTCTAGAGTCTGACATTCTAGAGTCTGACATTCTAGTCTCACATTCTAGAGTCTGACATTCTAGTCTCACATTCTAGAGTCTGACATTCTAGAGTCTGACATTCTAGAGTCTGACATTCTAGAGTCTGACATTCTAGAGTCTCACATTCTAGAGTCTGACATTCTAGAGTCTGACATTCTAGAGTCTGACATTCTAGAGTCTGACATTCTAGTCTGACATTCTAGAGTCTGACATTCTAGAGTCTCACATTCTAGAGTCTGACATTCTAGAGTCTGACATTCTAGAGTCTCACATTCTAGAGTCTGACATTCTAGTCTCACATTCTAGAGTCTGACATTCTAGAGTCTGACATTCTAGAGTCTCACATTCTAGAGTCTGACATTCTAGAGTCTGACATTCTAGAGTCTGACATTCTAGTCTCACATTCTAGAGTCTGACATTCTAGAGTCTCACATTCTAGAGTCTGACATTCTAGAGTCTGACATTCTAGCGTCTCACATTCTAGAGTCTGACATTCTAGAGTCTCACATTCTAGAGTCTGACATTCTAGAGTCTGACATTCTAGAGTCTGACATTCTAGTCTCACATTCTAGAGTCTGACATTCTAGAGTCTGACATTCTAGAGTCTGACATTCTAGTCTCACATTCTAGAGTCTGACATTCTAGAGTCTCACATTCTAGAGTCTGACATTCTAGAGTCTGACATTCTAGAGCCTCACATTCTAGAGTCTGACATTCTAGAGTCTCACATTCTAGAGTCTGACATTCTAGTCTGACATTCTAGAGTCTGACATTCTAGTCTGACATTCTAGAGTCTGACATTCTAGAGTCTCACATTCTAGAGTCTGACATTCTAGAGTCTGACATTCTAGAGTCTCACATTCTAGAGTCTGACATTCTAGAGTCCGCCATTCTAGAGTCCGACATTCTAGAGTCTGACATTCTAGAGTCTGACATTCTAGTCTCACATTCTAGAGTCTGACATTCTAGAGTCTCACATTCTAGAGTCTGACATTCTAGAGTCTGACATTCTAGTCTCACATTCTAGAGTCTGACATTCTAGAGTCTGACATTCTAGAGTCTGACATTCTAGTCTCACATTCTAGAGTCTGACATTCTAGAGTCTGACATTCTAGAGTCTGACATTCTAGAGTCTGACATTCTAGAGTCTCACATTCTAGAGTCTGACATTCTAGAGTCTGACATTCTAGAGTCTCACATTCTAGAGTCTGACATTCTAGAGTCTCACATTCTAGAGTCTGACATTCTAGTCTGACATTCTAGAGTCTGACATTCTAGAGTCTCACATTCTAGAGTCTGACATTCTAGAGTCTGACATTCTAGAGTCTGAAATTCTAGCGTCTCACATTCTAGAGTCTGACATTCTAGAGTCTCACATTCTAGAGTCTGACATTCTAGAGTCTCACATTCTAGAGTCTGACATTCTAGAGTCTGACATTCTAGTCTGACATTCTAGAGTCTGACATTCTAGAGTCTCACATTCTAGAGTCTGACATTCTAGAGTCTCACATTCTAGAGTCTCACATTCTAGAGTCTGACATTCTAGAGTCTGACATTCTAGAGTCTGACATTCTAGAGTCTCACATTCTAGAGTCTGACATTCTAGAGTCTCACATTCTAGAATCTGACATTCTAGAGTCTCACATTCTAGAGTCTCACATTCTAGAGTCTGACATTCTAGTCTGACATTCTAGAGTCTCACATTCTAGAGTCTCACATTCTAGAGTCTGACATTCTAGAGTCTGACATTCTAGAGTCTCACATTGTAGAGTCTCACGTTCTAGAGTCTCACGTTCTAGAGTCTCACGTTCTAGAGTCTCACGTTCTAGAGTCTCACGTTCTAGAGTCTCACATTCTAGAGTCTGACTATATTCTGTAGATGAAACTGTATGTTTTGCGACTCTAGAGATCACAGTAATAACATGCCATTAAAGGGGTACCTAGGGATTTTGGCAATATACTTCCCCAGAGTCAGATGAACTGGTGGAAACCAATTTAATGTGTCTGTGTCCAGTATGAAGGAAGTTACAGGTAGTTTATATGTCTCTGTGTCCAGTATGAAGGAAGTTACAGGTAGTTTATATGTCTCTGTGTTCAGTATGAAGGAAGTTACAGGTAGTTTATATGTCTCTGTGTCCAGTATGAAGGAAGTTAGAGGTAGTCTGTATGTCTCTGTGTCCAGTATGAAGGAAGTTACAGGTAGTTTCGCAAGCCAATACGAACTAGCTTAGCGCAATGACTGAAAGTTTTGGGGATCAGCTAGCATGCTAGAAACAGGGTCAGGCTCAACACTGAATTGAGTTGTGAATCAATTATTGAAATGGCCATAACCCACAGGAATTTAAATTAAAGTAAGTAGAATTGAATACAATGAAATTCATTTATATTGAAATGGGCATTGCCTCCATACACAAGAACTGTATACATTGTTAGCAATAACATGTTTAAAAAGGTCCAATGCAACAACAAAAAAATCTATCTCAATATCACATCCTTTCTGGGAAACAATTAAGTACCTTACTGTGATGGTTTTCAATTAAGTACCTTACTGTGATGGTTTTCAATTAAGTACCTTACTGTGATGGTTTTCAATTAAGTACCTTACTGTGATGGTTTTCAATTAAGTACCTTACTGTGATGGTTTTCAATTAAGTACCTTATTGTGATGGTTTTCAATTAAGTACCTTATTGTGATGGTTTTCAATTAAGTACCTTATTGTGATGGTTTTCAATTAAGTACCTTACTGTGATGGTTTTCAATTAAAAGGTTAAAAACATATTTTTTTTTTAACTAGCTTCTTTGTAAAGAGCAATTTCTCAAGCAAGAACTTTGCTATGAGAAAACTGAAAATTAGCTGTTATTGGCAGAGAGGTTTGGAACTATCTTTCTTATTGGTCTATTAGAAATTGTACCGCCTGGTGATGTCACCAGGCAGACAAAAACTCCACCCCTCTAACCACTAGGCTACCTGCCTCTCTAACCACTAGGCTACCTGCCTCTCTAACCACTAGGCTACCTGCCTCCTCTAACCACTAGTCTACCTGCCCCTCTAACCACTAGGCTACCTGCCTCCTCTAACCACTAGGCTACCTGCCCCTCTAACCACTAGGCTACCTGCCTCTCTAACCACTAGGCTACCTGCCCCTCTAACCACTAGGCTACCTGCCCCTCTAACCACTAGGCTACCTGCCTCCTCTAACCACTAGGCTACCTGCCTCCTCTAACCACTAGGCTACCTGCCCCTCTAACCACTAGGCTACCTGCCCCTCTAACCACTAGGCTACCTGCCCCTCTAACCACTAGGCTACCTGCCTCCTCTAACCACTAGGCTACCTGCCCCTCTAACCACTAGGCTACCTGCCTCTCTAACCACTAGGCTACCTGCCTCCTCTAACCACTAGCCTACCTGCCTCCTCTAACCACTAAGCTACCTGCCTCCTCTACACTCTAACCACTACTCTACCTGCCCCTCTAACCACTAGGCTACCCGCCTCTCTAACCACTAGGCTACCTGCCCCTCTAACCACTAGGCTACCTGCCCCTCTAACCACTAGGCTACCTGTCTCCTCTAACCACTAGGCTACCTGCCTCCTCTACACTCTAACCACTAGGCTACCTGCCTCCTCTAACCACTAGGCTACCTGCCTCCTCTAACCACTAGGCTACCTGCCACCTCTAACCACTAGGCTACCTGCCTCCTCTAACCACTAGGCTACCTGCCTCTCTAACCACTAGGCTACCTGCCTCCTCTAACCACTAGGCTACCTGCCTCTCTAACCACTAGGCTACCTGCCCCTCTAACCACTAGGCTACCTGCCCCTCTAACCACTAGGCTACCTGCCCCTCTAACCACAAGGCTACCTGCCTCCTCTAACCACTAGGCTACCTGCCTCTCTAACCACTAGGCTACCTGCCTCCTCTAACCACTAGGCTACCTGCCTCTCTAACCACTAGGCTACCTGCCCCTCTAACCACTAGGCTACCTGCCTCTCTAACCACTAGGCTACCTGCCCCTCTAACCACTAGGCTACCTGCCCCTCTAACCACTAGGCTACCTGCCTCCTCTAACCACTAGGCTACCTGCCGCCCCTACACTCTAACCACTAGGCTACCTGCCGCCCCTACACTCTAACCACTAGGCTACCTGCCGCCCCTCCACTCTAACCACTAGGCTACCTGCCGCCCCTCCACTCTAACCACTAGGCTACCTGTCACCTCTACACTCTAACCACTAGGCTACCTGCCGCCCCCTACACTCTAACCACTAGGCTACCTGCCGCCCCTACACTCTAACCACTAGACTACCTGCCCCTCTAACAACTAGGCTACCTGCCGCCCCTCTAACCACTAGGCTACCTGCCCCTCTAACCACTGGGCTACCTGCCCCTCTAACCACTGGGCTACCTGCCTCCTCTAACCACTAGGCTACCTGCCCCTCTAACCACTAGGCTACCTGCCTCCTCTAACCACTAGGCTACCTGCCGCCCCTCTAACCACTAGGCTACCTGCCCCTCTAACCACTAGGCTACCTGCCTCTCTAACCACTAGGCTACCTGCCTCTCTAACCACTAGGCTACCTGCCCCTCTAACCACTAGGCTACCTGCCTCTCTAACCACTAGGCTACCTGCCCCTCTAACCACTAGGCTACCTGCCTCCTCTAACCACTAGGCTACCTGCCCCTCTAACCACTAGGCTACCTGCCCCTCTAACCACTAGGCTACCTGCCTCCTCTAACCACTAGGCTACCTGCCTCCTCTAACCACTAGGCTACCTGCTTCCTCTAACCACTAGGCTACATGCCGCCCCTCTAACCACTAGGCTACATGCCTCTCTAACCACTAGGCTACCTGCCTCTCTAACCACTAGGCTACCTGCCTCCTCTAACCACTAGGCTACCTGCCTCCTTTCTAACCACTAGGTTACCTGCCTCCTCTATCCACTAGGCTACCTGCCTCCTTTCTAACCACTAGGCTACCTGCCTCCTCTAACCACTAGGCTACCTGCCTCCTCTCTAACCACTAGGCTACCTGCCTTCTCTCTAACCACTAGGCTACCTGCCTCCTCTAACCACTAGGCTACCTGCCTCCTCTCTAACCACTAGGCTACCTGCCTTCTCTCTAACCACTAGGCTACCTGCCTCCTCTAACCACTAGGCTACCTGCCTCCTCTCTAACCACTAGGCTACCTGCCTTCTCTCTAACCACTAGGCTACCTGCCGCCCCTCTAACCACTAGGCTACCTGCCTTCTCTCTAACCACTAGGCTCCATTTTAGAATGAGGCTGTAACGTAACAAAATGTGGAAAAAGTCAAGGGGTCTGAATACTTTCCGAATGCATTGTAAATTCCACCCCACTGCAAACATTAAAGACCAGCTCCAGCATCACTGTCCACTACCCATATCAGGAGCTTGACATGGGATAGGGGACAGTATTTGCATGGCCGGATAAAAAACGTACCCGATTTAATCTGGTTACTACTACTGCCCAGTAACTAGAATATGCATATAATTAGTATATTTGGATAGAAAACACTCTAAAGTTTCTAAAACTGTTTGAATGGTGTCTTTGAGTATAACAGAACTCATATGGCAGTCAAAACCCTGAGACAAATCCTAACAGGAAATGGAAATCTGATTTGTGGAATCACCTTCAACACTTTGCCTATGATACACACCGTGAGTTAGGATTCATTGAGCACTTCCTAAGGCTTCCACTAGATGTCAACAGTCTTTACAAAGTGGTTTGAGTCTTCTCCGGTAAAAACTGACCGAAAGAGAGGCTTGGAAGGTTGGTCATAGGGGGAGGGCCATTACTACTATGACGCGGGCGCCCATGGGTACCCCTTCGTTCTGAAACGTTTAGTAAGACGATGCAATCGTCCTCCTTGAATATTATTGAAGCTCTGGTTGAAAAAGGCCCTAAAGATTTATGTTATACAACGTTTGAACGAACGTAAATATATATTTTTTGCACATTCGTGACGACAAGTCCGGCGCGCTACAGTACATTATGAGTAGCCTTCGGAACGCGCTAACAAGAAGGAGCTATTGGGACATAAATTATTAACTTTTTCGAACAAAACTACATTTGTTGTGGACCTGGGATTCCTGGAAGTGCCTTCTGATGAAGATAATCAAAGGAAAGGGAATATTTACAATAGTATATTTGATTTTAGATGGTTCCAAGATGGCGCTAACCTGTATCGCCTAGCCTATTTTTCTGATCATAGCACCTCGTTTATTGCAAAGTGTGATTTCCCAGTAAAGTTATTTTTAAATCTGGCAATGCGGTTGCATTCACGAGATGTTAATCTATAATTCTTTGAATGACAATATTACATTTTAACAATGTTTTCGAATAGTAATTTTGTAAATTGTAGCGCTAATTCACCGGAAGCATTTGAGGGAAAATATTTTCTTAACATCACGCGCCGATGTAAAATGCTGTTTTTATATATAAATATGAACTTTATCGAACAGAAAATGCATGTATTGTGTAACATGATGTCCTAGGAGTGTCATCTGATGAAGATTGTCAAAGGTTAGTGCTGCATTTAGCTGTGTTTTGGGTATTTGTGATGCTTGCTAGTTGCTTTGAAAATGGCAGTGTGATTTTTTTTGGCAGGGTACTCTCCTAACATAATCTAATGTTTTGCTTTCGCTGTAAAGCCTTTTTGAAATCGGACAACGTGGTTCGATTCAGGAGAGGTGTATCTATAAAATGGTGTAAAATAGTCATATGTTTGAGAAATTGAAGTTATAGCATTTATGAGGTTTTGTATTTCGCGCGACGCAAGCGTCCCACGTTCCCAGACAGGTTAATAACCAGCATCACTGCCCACTACCCATATCAGGAGCTTCACGTTTAACAACCAGCATCACTGTCCAGTACCCATATCAGGAGCTTTACATTTAAAACCAAAGTTCTGCTCCAATTGACTCGTTGTGCCGGCCTAATAAATTGTAATAAAGCCTAGTTTTACATTGTGCAGGTGAGTTCAGCTGAGCAGCACAGTAACACTGCATCAGCCTCTAACAAGGCTTGAAAAGGGCTCTGAAAGTACACAATTCCACAGGGGGTGAAAAATGTGCCAACGGTGGAGAAAGTTTAAAACCATATGGTACTCATCATCTCTGCTGCGGACAGAGAGGGGGAGAAATGCAGAGAGAGAGAGAGAGAGAGAGAGAGAGAGAGAGAGAGAGAGAGAGAGAGAGAGAGAGAGAGAGAGAGAGAGAGAGAGAGAGAGAGAGAGAGAGAGAGAGAGAGAGAGAGAAACGAATTAATCCAGCAGTGTGAAGACAGACTGAGAAAGTGAGGTCACATTTCCCAGTGTGCATTGAGAAGTGTTGTCATAAAATCAATCAGCACCTTTCTTTGCATCTCCACTTCAGTAACTTTCTCAAGTAGGAAGTAAAGAGAATAAAAATACATTTCTCAACTCCTTCAAGCCTCTCTCACCTTCTCAAAACGGGTCTGAGGGGAGGGAGATTGAGCCCTGTGTCTATGAACTAATCAGAGGTATGTGTGAATGGGGACGGGGGAGAAATCAGACCAGGAGAATAGCCTAATCAATGTGATTAACACCAGTTCGTAGAATCAGAGAATTAATGGTACCATTTCATGCTAATGCTACCAAAGCTTCAGCTACCGTAATCAAATATTTAAAACTGTGAGTGACACCATTATTCTTTCACAAGGCTTTCTAAAACGATCTAATCTACCATTCCAACTCATCAGTGATTAGTCTAGTTTGGTTATAGAGAGAGAGAGAGAGAGAGAGAGAGAGAGAGAGAGAGAGAGAGAGAGAGAGAGAGAGAGAGAGAGAGAGAGAGAGAAAGAGTGCGATCGAGGGACTACAGACCCACAGTTATAAATGAAGACACCACCTTTCAGAGAGGTACTACAGACCCCACAGTTATAAATGAAGACACCACCTTTCAGAGAGGAACTACAGACCCCACAGTTATAAATGAAGACACCACCTTTCAGAGAGGTACTACAGACCCACAGACAGTTATAAATGAAGACACCACCTTTCAGAGAGGTACTACAGACCCCACAGTTATAAATGAAGACACCACCTTTCAGAGAGGAACTACAGACCCACAGTTATAAATGAAGACACCACCTTTCAGAGAGGAACTACAGACCCCACAGTTATAAATGAAGACACCACCTTTCAGAGAGGAACTACAGACCCACAGACAGTTATAAATGAAGACACCACCTTTCAGAGAGGTACTACAGACCCACAGACAGTTATAAATGAAGACACCACCTTTCAGAGAGGAACTACAGACCCCACAGTTATAAATGAAGACACCACCTTTCAGAGAGAGGAACTACAGACCCACAGACAGTTATAAATGAAGACACCACCTTTCAGAGAGGAACTACAGACCCCACAGTTATAAATGAAGACACCACCTTTCAGAGAGGAACTACAGACCCACAGACAGTTATAAATGAAGACACCACCTTTCAGAGAGGAACTACAGACCCCACAGTTATAAATGAAGACACCACCTTTCAGAGAGGAACTACAGACCCACAGTTATAAATGAAGACACCACCTTTCAGAGAGGAACTACAGACCCCGACAGTTATAAATGAAGACACCACCTTTCAGAGAGGAACTACAGACCCCACAGTTATAAATGAAGACACCACCTTTCAGAGAGGTACTACAGACCCCACAGACAGTTATAAATGAAGACACCACCTTTCAGAGAGGAACTACAGACCCCACAGTTATAAATGAAGACACCACCTTTCAGAGAGGAACTACAGACCCCAGACAGTTATAAATGAAGACACCACCTTTCAGAGAGGAACTACAGACCCACAGACAGTTATAAATGAAGACACCACCTTTCAGAGAGGTACTACAGACCCCACAGTTATAAATGAAGACACCACCTTTCAGAGAGGAACTACAGACCCCACAGTTATAAATGAAGACACCACCTTTCAGAGAGGAACTACAGACCCCACAGTTATAAATGAAGACACCACCTTTCAGAGAGGAACTACAGACCCACAGACAGTTATAAATGAAGACACCACCTTTCAGAGAGGAACTACAGACCCCACAGTTATAAATGAAGACACCACCTTTCAGAGAGGAACTACAGACCCCACAGTTATAAATGAAGACACCACCTTTCAGAGAGGAACTACAGACCCCACAGTTATAAATGAAGACACCACCTTTCAGAGAGGTACTACAGACCCCACAGTTATAAATGAAGACACCACCTTTCAGAGAGGTACTACAGACCCACGACAGTTATAAATGAAGACACCACCTTTCAGAGAGGAACTACAGACCCCACAGTTATAAATGAAGACACCACCTTTCAGAGAGGTACTACAGACCCACAGACAGTTATAAATGAAGACACCACCTTTCAGAGAGGAACTACAGACCCCAGACAGTTATAAATGAAGACACCACCTTTCAGAGAGGAACTACAGACCCACAGACAGTTATAAATGAAGACACCACCTTTCAGAGAGGAACTACAGACCCCACAGTTATAAATGAAGACACCACCTTTCAGAGAGGAACTACAGACCCCACAGTTATAAATGAAGACACCACCTTTCAGAGAGGAACTACAGACCCCACAGTTATAAATGAAGACACCACCTTTCAGAGAGGAACTACAGACCCCACAGTTATAAATGAAGACACCACCTTTCAGAGAGGAACTACAGACCCACAGACAGTTATAAATGAAGACACCACCTTTCAGAGAGGTACTACAGACCCCACAGTTATAAATGAAGACACCACCTTTCAGAGAGGAACTACAGACCCCACAGTTATAAATGAAGACACCACCTTTCAGAGAGGAACTACAGACCCCGACAGTTATAAATGAAGACACCACCTTTCAGAGAGGAACTACAGACCCCAGACAGTTATAAATGAAGACACCACCTTTCAGAGAGGAACTACAGACCCCAAACAGTTATAAATGAAGACACCACCTTTCAGAGAGGAACTACAGACCCCGACAGTTATAAATGAAGACACCACCTTTCAGAGAGGAACTACAGACCCCAACAGTTATAAATGAAGACACCACCTTTCAGAGAGGAACTACAGACCCACAGACAGTTATAAATGAAGACACCACCTTTCAGAGAGGTACTACAGACCCACAGACAGTTATAAATGAAGACACCACCTTTCAGAGAGGAACTACAGACCCACAGACAGTTATAAATGAAGACACCACCTTTCAGAGAGGAACTACAGACCCACAGACAGTTATAAATGAAGACACCACCTTTCAGAGAGGAACTACAGACCCCACAGTTATAAATGAAGACACCACCTTTCAGAGAGGTACTACAGACCCACAGACAGTTATAAATGAAGACACCACCTTTCAGAGAGGAACTACAGACCCACAGACAGTTATAAATGAAGACACCACCTTTCAGAGAGGAACTACAGACCCCACAGTTATAAATGAAGACACCACCTTTCAGAGAGGAACTACAGACCCACAGACAGTTATAAATGAAGACACCACCTTTCAGAGAGGAACTACAGACCCACAGACAGTTATAAATGAAGACACCACCTTTCAGAGAGGAACTACAGACCCACAGACAGTTATAAATGAAGACACCACCTTTCAGAGAGGTACTACAGACCCCAACAGTTATAAATGAAGACACCACCTTTCAGAGAGGAACTACAGACCCCACAGTTATAAATGAAGACACCACCTTTCAGAGAGGAACTACAGACCCCCAGACAGTTATAAATGAAGACACCACCTTTCAGAGAGGTACTACAGACCCCACAGTTATAAATGAAGACACCACCTTTCAGAGAGGAACTACAGACCCCACAGTTATAAATGAAGACACCACCTTTCAGAGAGGAACTACAGACCCCAACAGTTATAAATGAAGACACCACCTTTCAGAGAGGAACTACAGACCCCACAGTTATAAATGAAGACACCACCTTTCAGAGAGGAACTACAGACCCACAGACAGTTATAAATGAAGACACCACCTTTCAGAGAGGTACTACAGACCCCACAGTTATAAATGAAGACACCACCTTTCAGAGAGGAACTACAGACCCACAACAGTTATAAATGAAGACACCACCTTTCAGAGAGGAACTACAGACCCCACAGTTATAAATGAAGACACCACCTTTCAGAGAGGAACTACAGACCCACAGACAGTTATAAATGAAGACACCACCTTTCAGAGAGGTACTACAGACCCCACAGTTATAAATGAAGACACCACCTTTCAGAGAGGTACTACAGACCCGACAGTTATAAATGAAGACACCACCTTTCAGAGAGGAACTACAGACCCACAGACAGTTATAAATGAAGACACCACCTTTCAGAGAGGAACTACAGACCCACAGACAGTTATAAATGAAGACACCACCTTTCAGAGAGGAACTACAGACCCCACAGTTATAAATGAAGACACCACCTTTCAGAGAGGAACTACAGACCCCAGACAGTTATAAATGAAGACACCACCTTTCAGAGAGGAACTACAGACCCACAGACAGTTATAAATGAAGACACCACCTTTCAGAGAGGAACTACAGACCCACAGACAGTTATAAATGAAGACACCACCTTTCAGAGAGGTACTACAGACCCACAGACAGTTATAAATGAAGACACCACCTTTCAGAGAGGAACTACAGACCCACAGACAGTTATAAATGAAGACACCACCTTTCAGAGAGGAACTACAGACCCCACAGTTATAAATGAAGACACCACCTTTCAGAGAGGAACTACAGACCCCACAGTTATAAATGAAGACACCACCTTTCAGAGAGGAACTACAGACCCCAGACAGTTATAAATGAAGACACCACCTTTCAGAGAGGTACTACAGACCCACAGACAGTTATAAATGAAGACACCACCTTTCAGAGAGGAACTACAGACCCCACAGTTATAAATGAAGACACCACCTTTCAGAGAGGTACTACAGACCCCACAGTTATAAATGAAGACACCACCTTTCAGAGAGGAACTACAGACCCCACAGTTATAAATGAAGACACCACCTTTCAGAGAGGAACTACAGACCCCAAGACAGTTATAAATGAAGACACCACCTTTCAGAGAGGAACTACAGACCCCACAGTTATAAATGAAGACACCACCTTTCAGAGAGGTACTACAGACCCCACAGTTATAAATGAAGACACCACCTTTCAGAGAGGAACTACAGACCCCACAGACAGTTATAAATGAAGACACCACCTTTCAGAGAGGAACTACAGACCCCACAGTTATAAATGAAGACACCACCTTTCAGAGAGGAACTACAGACCCACAGACAGTTATAAATGAAGACACCACCTTTCAGAGAGGAACTACAGACCCACAGACAGTTATAAATGAAGACACCACCTTTCAGAGAGGAACTACAGACCCACAGACAGTTATAAATGAAGACACCACCTTTCAGAGAGGTACTACAGACCCCACAGTTATAAATGAAGACACCACCTTTCAGAGAGGAACTACAGACCCACGACAGTTATAAATGAAGACACCACCTTTCAGAGAGGTACTACAGACCCCAGACAGTTATAAATGAAGACACCACCTTTCAGAGAGGAACTACAGACCCCAGACAGTTATAAATGAAGACACCACCTTTCAGAGAGGAACTACAGACCCCACAGTTATAAATGAAGACACCACCTTTCAGAGAGGTACTACAGACCCCACAGTTATAAATGAAGACACCACCTTTCAGAGAGGTACTACAGACCCCACAGACAGTTATAAATGAAGACACCACCTTTCAGAGAGGAACTACAGACCCACAGACAGTTATAAATGAAGACACCACCTTTCAGAGAGGAACTACAGACCCCACAGTTATAAATGAAGACACCACCTTTCAGAGAGGAACTACAGACCCACAGACAGTTATAAATGAAGACACCACCTTTCAGAGAGGAACTACAGACCCCACAGACAGTTATAAATGAAGACACCACCTTTCAGAGAGGAACTACAGACCCCACAGTTACAAATGAAGACACCACCTTTCAGAGAGGAACTACAGACCCCACAGTTATAAATGAAGACACCACCTTTCAGAGAGGAACTACAGACCCCACAGTTATAAATGAAGACACCACCTTTCAGAGAGGAACTACAGACCCCACAGTTATAAATGAAGACACCACCTTTCAGAGAGGTACTACAGACCCACAGACAGTTATAAATGAAGACACCACCTTTCAGAGAGGTACTACAGACCCACAGTTATAAATGAAGACACCACCTTTCAGAGAGGTACTACAGACCCACAGACAGTTATAAATGAAGACACCACCTTTCAGAGAGGTACTACAGACCCCACAGTTATAAATGAAGACACCACCTTTCAGAGAGGAACTACAGACCCCACAGTTATAAATGAAGACACCACCTTTCAGAGAGGTACTACAGACCCCACAGACAGTTATAAATGAAGACACCACCTTTCAGAGAGGTACTACAGACCCACAGTTATAAATGAAGACACCACGTTTCAGAGAGGTACTACAGATCCCACAGTTATAAATGAAGACACCACCTTTCAGAGAGGAACTACAGACCCCACAGTTATAAATGAAGACACCACCTTTCAGAGAGGTACTACAGACCCCACAGACAGTTATAAATGAAGACACCACCTTTCAGAGAGGTACTACAGACCCCACAGTTATAAATGAAGACACCACCTTTCAGAGAGGTACTACAGACCCCACAGTTATAAATGAAGACACCACCTTTCAGAGAGGAACTACAGACCCCACAGTTATAAATGAAGACACCACCTTTCAGAGAGGAACTACAGACCCCACAGTTATAAATGAAGACACCACCTTTCAGAGAGGTACTACAGACCCCACAGTTATAAATGAAGACACCACCTTTCAGAGAGGTACTACAGACCCACAGTTATAAATGAAGACACCACCTTTCAGAGAGGTACTACAGACCCACAGACATTTATAAATGAAGACACCACCTTTCAGAGAGGTACTACAGACCCACAGACAGTTATAAATGAAGACACCACCTTTCAGAGAGGTACTACAGACCCACAGACAGTTATAAATGAAGACACCACCTTTCAGAGAGGAACTACAGACCCCACAGTTATAAATGAAGACACCACCTTTCAGAGAGGAACTACAGACCCCACAGTTATAAATGAAGACACCACCTTTCAGAGAGGAATTACAGACCCCACAGACAGTTATAAATGAAGACACCACCTTTCAGAGAGGTACTACAGACCCACAGACAGTTATAAATGAAGACACCACCTTTCAGAGAGGAACTACAGACCCCACAGTTATAAATGAAGACACCACCTTTCAGAGAGGTACTACAGACCCCACAGACAGTTATAAATGAAGACACCACCTTTCAGAGAGGTACTACAGACCCCACAGTTATAAATGAAGACACCACCTTTCAGAGAGGTACTACAGACCCCACAGTTATAAATGAAGACACCACCTTTCAGAGAGGTACTACAGACCCCACAGTTATAAATGAAGACACCACCTTTCAGAGAGGAACTACAGACCCCACAGTTATAAATGAAGACACCACCTTTCAGAGAGGTACTACAGACCCCACAGTTATAAATGAAGACACCACCTTTCAGAGAGGTACTACAGACCCACAGACAGTTATAAATGAAGACACCACCTTTCAGAGAGGAACTACAGACCCCACAGTTATAAATGAAGACACCACCTTTCAGAGAGGTACTACAGACCCCACAGTTATAAATGAAGACACCACCTTTCAGAGAGGAATTACAGACCCACAGACAGTTATAAATGAAGACACCACCTTTCAGAGAGGTACTACAGACCCCACAGTTATAAATGAAGACACCACCTTTCAGAGAGGTACTACAGACCCACAGTTATAAATGAAGACACCACCTTTCAGAGAGGAACTACAGACCCCACAGTTATAAATGAAGACACCACCTTTCAGAGAGGTACTACAGACCCCAGACAGTTATAAATGAAGACACCACCTTTCAGAGAGGAACTACAGACCCACAGACAGTTATAAATGAAGACACCACCTTTCAGAGAGGTACTACAGACCCCACAGTTATAAATGAAGACACCACCTTTCAGAGAGGAACTACAGACCCCACAGACAGTTATAAATGAAGACACCACCTTTCAGAGAGGAACTACAGACCCCACAGTTATAAATGAAGACACCACCTTTCAGAGAGGAACTACAGACCCCACAGTTATAAATGAAGACACCACCTTTCAGAGAGGTACTACAGACCCACAGTTATAAATGAAGACACCACCTTTCAGAGAGGAACTACAGACCCCACAGTTATAAATGAAGACACCACCTTTCAGAGAGGTACTACAGACCCCACAGTTATAAATGAAGACACCACCTTTCAGAGAGGTACTACAGACCCCACAGTTATAAATGAAGACACCACCTTTCAGAGAGGTACTACAGACCCACAGACAGTTATAAATGAAGACACCACCTTTCAGAGAGGAACTACAGACCCACAGACAGTTATAAATGAAGACACCACCTTTCAGAGAGGAACTACAGACCCCACAGTTATAAATGAAGACACCACGTTTCAGAGAGGAACTACAGACCCCACAGTTATAAATGAAGACACCACCTTTCAGAGAGGTACTACAGACCCCACAGTTATAAATGAAGACACCACCTTTCAGAGAGGAACTACAGACCCACAGACAGTTATAAATGAAGACACCACCTTTCAGAGAGGTACTACAGACCCACAGTTATAAATGAAGACACCACCTTTCAGAGAGGTACTACAGACCCACAGACAGTTATAAATGAAGACACCACCTTTCAGAGAGGAACTACAGACCCCACAGTTATAAATGAAGACACCACCTTTCAGAGAGGAACTACAGACCCACAGACAGTTATAAATGAAGACACCACCTTTCAGAGAGGAACTACAGACCCCACAGTTATAAATGAAGACACCACCTTTCAGAGAGGTACTACAGACCCACAGACAGTTATAAATGAAGACACCACCTTTCAGAGAGGAACTACAGACCCCACAGTTATAAATGAAGACACCACCTTTCAGAGAGGTACTACAGACCCACAGTTATAAATGAAGACACCACCTTTCAGAGAGGAACTACAGACCCCACAGTTATAAATGAAGACACCACCTTTCAGAGAGGAACTACAGACCCACAGTTATAAATGAAGACACCACCTTTCAGAGAGGTACTACAGACCCACAGACAGTTATAAATGAAGACACCACCTTTCAGAGAGGAACTACAGACCCACAGACAGTTATAAATGAAGACAATACCTCCTTTCACAGTGGTACTACAGACCCACAGACAGTTATAAATGAAGACACCACCTTTCAGAGAGGTACTACAGACCCCACATTTATAAATGAAGACACCACCTTTCAGAGAGGAACTACAGACCCCACAGTTATAAATGAAGACACCACCTTTCAGAGAGGAACTACAGACCCACAGACAGTTATAAATGAAGACACAACCTTTCAGAGAGGAACTACAGACCCACAGACAGTTATAAATGAAGACACCACCTTTCAGAGAGGTACTACAGACCCACAGTTATAAATGAAGACACCACCTTTCAGAGAGGTACTACAGACCCCACAGTTATAAATGAAGACACCACCTTTCAGAGAGGTACTACAGACCCCACAGACAGTTATAAATGAAGACACCACCTTTCAGAGAGGTACTACAGACCCACAGACAGTTATAAATGAAGACACCACCTTTCAGAGAGGTACTACAGACCCCACAGTTATAAATGAAGACACCACCTTTCAGAGAGGAACTACAGACCCCACAGTTATAAATGAAGACACCACCTTTCAGAGAGGTACTACAGACCCCACAGTTATAAATGAAGACACCACCTTTCAGAGAGGAACTACAGACCCCACAGTTATAAATGAAGACACCACCTTTCAGAGAGGAACTACAGACCCCACAGTTATAAATGAAGACACCACCTTTCAGAGAGGAACCACAGACCCCACAGTTATAAATGAAGACACCACCTTTCAGAGAGGTACTACAGACCCCACAGTTATAAATGAAGACACCACCTTTCAGAGAGGAACTACAGACCCCACAGTTATAAATGAAGACACCACCTTTCAGAGAGGAACTACAGACCCCACAGTTATAAATGAAGACACCACCTTTCAGAGAGGTACTACAGACCCCACAGACAGTTATAAATGAAGACACCACCTTTCAGAGAGGTACTACAGACCCACAGTTATAAATGAAGACACCACCTTTCAGAGAGGAACTACAGACCCCACAGTTATAAATGAAGACACCACCTTTCAGAGAGGTACTACAGACCCCACAGACAGTTATAAATGAAGACACCACCTTTCAGAGAGGTACTACAGACCCCACAGTTATAAATGAAGACACCACCTTTCAGAGAGGAATTACAGACCCCACAGACAGTTATAAATGAAGACACCACCTTTCAGAGAGGAACTACAGACCCACAGACAGTTATAAATGAAGACACCACCTTTCAGAGAGGAACTACAGACCCCACAGTTATAAATGAAGACACCACCTTTCAGAGAGGTACTACAGACCCACAGACAGTTATAAATGAAGACACCACCTTTCAGAGAGGAACTACAGACCCACAGACAGTTATAAATTAAGACACCACCTTTCAGAGAGGTACTACAGACCCCACAGACAGTTATAAATGAAGACACCACCTTTCAGAGAGGAACTACAGACCCCACAGTTATAAATGAAGACACCACCTTTCAGAGAGGAACTACAGACCCCACAGTTATAAATGAAGACACCACCTTTCAGAGAGGAACTACAGACCCACAGTTATAAATGAAGACACCACCTTTCAGAGAGGAACTACAGACCCCACAGTTATAAATGAAGACACCACCTTTCAGAGAGGTACTACAGACCCACAGACAGTTATAAATGAAGACACCACCTTTCAGAGAGGTACTACAGACCCACAGTTATAAATGAAGACACCACCTTTCAGAGAGGTACTACAGACCCACAGACAGTTATAAATCAAGACACCACGTTTCAGAGAGGAACTACAGACCCCACAGTTATAAATGAAGACACCACCTTTCAGAGAGGAACTACAGACCCCACAGTTATAAATGAAGACACCACCTTTCAGAGAGGAACTACAGACCCACAGACAGTTATAAATGAAGACACCACCTTTCAGAGAGGTACTACAGACCCCACAGTTATAAATGAAGACACCACCTTTCAGAGAGGAACTACAGACCCCACAGTTATAAATGAAGACACCACCTTTCAGAGAGGTACTACAGACCCCACAGACAGTTATAAATGAAGACACCACCTTTCAGAGAGGTACTACAGACCCCACAGTTATAAATGAAGACACCACCTTTCAGAGAGGTACTACAGACCCCACAGTTATAAATGAAGACACCACCTTTCAGAGAGGAACTACAGACCCCACAGTTATAAATGAAGACACCACCTTTCAGAGAGGAACTACAGACCCCACAGTTATAAATGAAGACACCACCTTTCAGAGAGGAACTACAGACCCCACAGTTATAAATGAAGACACCACCTTTCAGAGAGGTACTACAGACCCCACAGTTATAAATGAAGACACCACCTTTCAGAGAGGTACTACAGACCCACAGTTATAAATGAAGACACCACCTTTCAGAGAGGTACTACAGACCCACAGACATTTATAAATGAAGACACCACCTTTCAGAGAGGTACTACAGACCCACAGACAGTTATAAATGAAGACACCACCTTTCAGAGAGGAACTACAGACCCACAGACAGTTATAAATGAAGACACCACCTTTCAGAGAGGTACTACAGACCCCACAGTTATAAATGAAGACACCACGTTTCAGAGAGGAACTACAGACCCCACAGTTATAAATGAAGACACCACCTTTCAGAGAGGTACTACAGACCCCACAGTTATAAATGAAGACACCACCTTTCAGAGAGGAACTACAGACCCCACAGTTATAAATGAAGACACCACCTTTCAGAGAGGTACTACAGACCCACAGTTATAAATGAAGACACCACCTTTCAGAGAGGAACTACAGACCCCACAGTTATAAATGAAGACACCACCTTTCAGAGAGGAACTACAGACCCACAGACAGTTATAAATGAAGACACCACCTTTCAGAGAGGTACTACAGACCCACAGACAGTTATAAATGAAGACACCACCTTTCAGAGAGGAACTACAGACCCCACAGTTATAAATGAAGACACCACCTTTCAGAGAGGAATTACAGACCCCACAGACAGTTATAAATGAAGACACCACCTTTCAGAGAGGTACTACAGACCCACAGACAGTTATAAATGAAGACACCACCTTTCAGAGAGGAACTACAGACCCCACAGTTATAAATGAAGACACCACCTTTCAGAGAGGTACTACAGACCCCACAGACAGTTATAAATGAAGACACCACCTTTCAGAGAGGTACTACAGACCCCACAGTTATAAATGAAGACACCACCTTTCAGAGAGGTACTACAGACCCCACAGTTATAAATGAAGACACCACCTTTCAGAGAGGTACTACAGACCCCACAGTTATAAATGAAGACACCACCTTTCAGAGAGGTACTACAGACCCACAGTTATAAATGAAGACACCACCTTTCAGAGAGGAACTACAGACCCACAGTTATAAATGAAGACACCACCTTTCAGAGAGGAACTACAGACCCCACAGTTATAAATGAAGACACCACCTTTCAGAGAGGTACTACAGACCCACAGACAGTTATAAATGAAGACACCACCTTTCAGAGAGGAACTACAGACCCACAGACAGTTATAAATTAAGACACCACCTTTCAGAGAGGAACTACAGACCCCACAGTTATAAATGAAGACACCACCTTTCAGAGAGGAACTACAGACCCCACAGTTATAAATTAAGACACCACCTTTCAGAGAGGTACTACAGACCCCACAGTTATAAATGAAGACACCACCTTTCAGAGAGGAACTACAGACCCACAGACAGTTATAAATGAAGACACCACCTTTCAGAGAGGTACTACAGACCCCACAGTTATAAATGAAGACACCACCTTTCAGAGAGGAATTACAGACCCACAGACAGTTATAAATGAAGACACCACCTTTCAGAGAGGTACTACAGACCCCACAGTTATAAATGAAGACACCACCTTTCAGAGAGGAACTACAGACCCCACAGTTATAAATGAAGACACCACCTTTCAGAGAGGTACTACAGACCCACAGTTATAAATGAAGACACCACCTTTCAGAGAGGAACTACAGACCCACAGACAGTTATAAATGAAGACACCACCTTTCAGAGAGGTACTACAGACCCACAGTTATAAATGAAGACACCACCTTTCAGAGAGGTACTACAGACCCACAGTTATAAATGAAGACACCACCTTTCAGAGAGGAACTACAGACCCCACAGTTATAAATGAAGACACCACCTTTCAGAGAGGAACTACAGACCCCACAGTTATAAATGAAGACACCACCTTTCAGAGAGGAACTACAGACCCACAGACAGTTATAAATGAAGACACCACCTTTCAGAGAGGTACTACAGACCCACAGACAGTTATAAATGAAGACACCACCTTTCAGAGAGGTACTACAGACCCCACAGTTATAAATGAAGACACCACCTTTCAGAGAGGAACTACAGACCCCACAGTTATAAATGAAGACACCACCTTTCAGAGAGGAACTACAGACCCACAGACAGTTATAAATGAAGACACCACCTTTCAGAGAGGTACTACAGACCCACAGTTATAAATGAAGACACCACCTTTCAGAGAGGTACTACAGACCCCACAGTTATAAATGAAGACACCACCTTTCAGAGAGGAACTACAGACCCACAGTTATAAATGAAGACACCACCTTTCAGAGAGGAACTACAGACCCCACAGTTATAAATGAAGACACCACCTTTCAGAGAGGAACTACAGACCCCACAGTTATAAATGAAGACACCACCTTTCAGAGAGGAACTACAGACCCCACAGTTATAAATGAAGACACCACCTTTCAGAGAGGTACTACAGACCCCACAGACAGTTATAAATGAAGACACCACCTTTCAGAGAGGTACTACAGACCCACAGACAGTTATAAATGAAGACACCACCTTTCAGAGAGGAACTACAGACCCCACAGTTATAAATGAAGACACCACCTTTCAGAGAGGAACTACAGACCCACAGACAGTTATAAATTAAGACACCACCTTTCAGAGAGGTACTACAGACCCCACAGACAGTTATAAATGAAGACACCACCTTTCAGAGAGGAACTACAGACCCCACAGTTACAAATGAAGACACCACCTTTCAGAGAGGAACTACAGACCCCACAGTTATAAATGAAGACACCACCTTTCAGAGAGGAACTACAGACCCCACAGTTATAAATGAAGACACCACCTTTCAGAGAGGTACTACAGACCCCACAGTTATAAATGAAGACACCACCTTTCAGAGAGGTACTACAGACCCCACAGTTATAAATGAAGACACCACCTTTCAGAGAGGTACTACAGACCCACAGTTATAAATGAAGACACCACCTTTCAGAGAGGAACTACAGACCCCACAGTTATAAATGAAGACACCACCTTTCAGAGAGGAACTACAGACCCCACAGTTATAAATGAAGACACCACCTTTCAGAGAGGAACTACAGACCCACAGACAGTTATAAATGAAGACACCACCTTTCAGAGAGGTACTACAGACCCACAGACAGTTATAAATGAAGACACCACCTTTCAGAGAGGTACTACAGACCCACAGTTATAAATGAAGACACCACCTTTCAGAGAGGTACTACAGACCCCACAGTTATAAATGAAGACACCACCTTTCAGAGAGGAACTACAGACCCACAGTTATAAATGAAGACACCACCTTTCAGAGAGGAACTACAGACCCACAGACAGTTATAAATGAAGACACCACCTTTCAGAGAGGAACTACAGACCCCACAGTTATAAATGAAGACACCACCTTTCAGAGAGGAACTACAGACCCCACAGTTATAAATGAAGACACCACCTTTCAGAGAGGAACTACAGACCCCACAGTTATAAATGAAGACACCACCTTTCAGAGAGGTACTACAGACCCCACAGACAGTTATAAATGAAGACACCACCTTTCAGAGAGGTACTACAGACCCACAGACAGTTATAAATGAAGACACCACCTTTCAGAGAGGAACTACAGACCCCACAGTTATAAATGAAGACACCACCTTTCAGAGAGGAACTACAGACCCACAGACAGTTATAAATTAAGACACCACCTTTCAGAGAGGTACTACAGACCCCACAGACAGTTATAAATGAAGACACCACCTTTCAGAGAGGAACTACAGACCCCACAGTTACAAATGAAGACACCACCTTTCAGAGAGGAACTACAGACCCCACAGTTATAAATGAAGACACCACCTTTCAGAGAGGAACTACAGACCCCACAGTTATAAATGAAGACACCACCTTTCAGAGAGGTACTACAGACCCCACAGTTATAAATGAAGACACCACCTTTCAGAGAGGTACTACAGACCCCACAGTTATAAATGAAGACACCACCTTTCAGAGAGGTACTACAGACCCCACAGTTATAAATGAAGACACCACCTTTCAGAGAGGTACTACAGACCCCACAGACAGTTATAAATGAAGACACCACCTTTCAGAGAGGAACTACAGACCCCACAGTTATAAATGAAGACACCACCTTTCAGAGAGGAACTACAGACCCCACAGTTATAAATGAAGACACCACCTTTCAGAGAGGAACTACAGACCCACAGACAGTTATAAATGAAGACACCACCTTTCAGAGAGGTACTACAGACCCACAGACAGTTATAAATGAAGACACCACCTTTCAGAGAGGTACTACAGACCCACAGTTATAAATGAAGACACCACCTTTCAGAGAGGTACTACAGACCCACAGACAGTTATAAATCAAGACACCACGTTTCAGAGAGGTACTACAGATCCCACAGTTATAAATGAAGACACCACCTTTCAGAGAGGAACTACAGACCCCACAGTTATAAATGAAGACACCACCTTTCAGAGAGGTACTACAGACCCCACAGACAGTTATAAATGAAGACACCACCTTTCAGAGAGGTACTACAGACCCCACAGTTATAAATGAAGACACCACCTTTCAGAGAGGTACTACAGACCCCACAGTTATAAATGAAGACACCACCTTTCAGAGAGGAACTACAGACCCCACAGTTATAAATGAAGACACCACCTTTCAGAGAGGAACTACAGACCCCACAGTTATAAATGAAGACACCACCTTTCAGAGAGGTACTACAGACCCACAGTTATAAATGAAGACACCACCTTTCAGAGAGGTACTACAGACCCACAGACATTTATAAATGAAGACACCACCTTTCAGAGAGGTACTACAGACCCACAGACAGTTATAAATGAAGACACCACCTTTCAGAGAGGTACTACAGACCCACAGACAGTTATAAATGAAGACACCACCTTTCAGAGAGGAACTACAGACCCCACAGTTATAAATGAAGACACCACCTTTCAGAGAGGAATTACAGACCCCACAGTTATAAATGAAGACACCACCTTTCAGAGAGGAATTACAGACCCCACAGACAGTTATAAATGAAGACACCACCTTTCAGAGAGGTACTACAGACCCACAGACAGTTATAAATGAAGACACCACCTTTCAGAGAGGAACTACAGACCCCACAGTTATAAATGAAGACACCACCTTTCAGAGAGGTACTACAGACCCCACAGACAGTTATAAATGAAGACACCACCTTTCAGAGAGGTACTACAGACCCCACAGTTATAAATGAAGACACCACCTTTCAGAGAGGTACTACAGACCCCACAGTTATAAATGAAGACACCACCTTTCAGAGAGGTACTACAGACCCCACAGTTATAAATGAAGACACCACCTTTCAGAGAGGTACTACAGACCCACAGTTATAAATGAAGACACCACCTTTCAGAGAGGAACTACAGACCCCACAGTTATAAATGAAGACACCACCTTTCAGAGAGGAACTACAGACCCACAGACAGTTATAAATGAAGACAATACCTCCTTTCACAGTGGTACTACAGACCCACAGACAGTTATAAATGAAGACACCACCTTTCAGAGAGGTACTACAGACCCACAGTTATAAATGAAGACACCACCTTTCAGAGAGGTACTACAGACCCACAGACAGTTATAAATGAAGACACCACCTTTCAGAGAGGAACTACAGACCCCACATTTATAAATGAAGACACCACCTTTCAGAGAGGAACTACAGACCCACAGACAGTTATAAATGAAGACACCACCTTTCAGAGAGGAACTACAGACCCACAGACAGTTATAAATGAAGACACCACCTTTCAGAGAGGAACTACAGACCCCACAGTTATAAATGAAGACACCACCTTTCAGAGAGGTACTACAGACCCCACAGTTATAAATGAAGACACCACCTTTCAGAGAGGTACTACAGACCCCACAGTTATAAATGAAGACACCACCTTTCAGAGAGGAACTACAGACCCACAGACAGTTATAAATGAAGACACCACCTTTCAGAGAGGTACTACAGACCCCACAGTTATAAATGAAGACACCACCTTTCAGAGAGGTACTACAGACCCACAGTTATAAATGAAGACACCACCTTTCAGAGAGGAACTACAGACCCCACAGTTATAAATGAAGACACCACCTTTCAGAGAGGTACTACAGACCCACAGTTATAAATGAAGACACCACCTTTCAGAGAGGAACTACAGACCCCACAGTTATAAATGAAGACACCACCTTTCAGAGAGGAACTACAGACCCCACAGTTATAAATGAAGACACCACCTTTCAGAGAGGTACTACAGACCCACAGACAGTTATAAATGAAGACACCACCTTTCAGAGAGGAACTACAGACCCACAGACAGTTATAAATGAAGACACCACCTTTCAGAGAGGAACTACAGACCCACAGACAGTTATAAATGAAGACACCACCTTTCAGAGAGGAACTACAGACCCCACAGTTATAAATGAAGACACCACGTTTCAGAGAGGAACTACAGACCCCACAGTTATAAATGAAGACACCACCTTTCAGAGAGGTACTACAGACCCCACAGTTATAAATGAAGACACCACCTTTCAGAGAGGAACTACAGACCCCACAGTTATAAATGAAGACACCACCTTTCAGAGAGGTACTACAGACCCACAGACAGTTATAAATGAAGACACCACCTTTCAGAGAGGTACTACAGACCCACAGTTATAAATGAAGACACCACCTTTCAGAGAGGTACTACAGACCCACAGACAGTTATAAATGAAGACACCACCTTTCAGAGAGGAACTACAGACCCCACAGTTATAAATGAAGACACCACCTTTCAGAGAGGAACTACAGACCCACAGACAGTTATAAATGAAGACACCACCTTTCAGAGAGGAACTACAGACCCCACAGTTATAAATGAAGACACCACCTTTCAGAGAGGTACTACAGACCCACAGTTATAAATGAAGACACCACCTTTCAGAGAGGAACTACAGACCCCACAGTTATAAATGAAGACACCACCTTTCAGAGAGGAACTACAGACCCACAGACAGTTATAAATGAAGACAATACCTCCTTTCACAGTGGTACTACAGACCCACAGACAGTTATAAATGAAGACACCACCTTTCAGAGAGGTACTACAGACCCCACATTTATAAATGAAGACACCACCTTTCAGAGAGGAACTACAGACCCCACAGTTATAAATGAAGACACCACCTTTCAGAGAGGTACTACAGACCCACAGTTATAAATGAAGACACCACCTTTCAGAGAGGAACTACAGACCCCACAGTTATAAATGAAGACACCACCTTTCAGAGAGGAACTACAGACCCACAGTTATAAATGAAGACACCACCTTTCAGAGAGGTACTACAGACCCCACAGTTATAAATGAAGACACCACCTTTCAGAGAGGAACTACAGACCCCACAGTTATAAATGAAGACACCACCTTTCAGAGAGGAACTACAGACCCCACAGTTATAAATGAAGACACCACCTTTCAGAGAGGTACTACAGACCCCACAGTTATAAATGAAGACACCACCTTTCAGAGAGGAACTACAGACCCCACAGTTATAAATGAAGACACCACCTTTCAGAGAGGAACTACAGACCCCACAGTTATAAATGAAGACACCACCTTTCAGAGAGGAACTACAGACCCACAGACAGTTATAAATGAAGACACCACCTTTCAGAGAGGAACTACAGACCCCACAGTTATAAATGAAGACACCACCTTTCAGAGAGGTACTACAGACCCACAGTTATAAATGAAGACACCACCTTTCAGAGAGGAACTACAGACCCCACAGTTATAAATGAAGACACCACCTTTCAGAGAGGTACTACAGACCCCACAGACAGTTATAAATGAAGACACCACCTTTCAGAGAGGTACTACAGACCCCACAGTTATAAATGAAGACACCACCTTTCAGAGAGGAATTACAGACCCCACAGACAGTTATAAATGAAGACACCACCTTTCAGAGAGGAACTACAGACCCACAGACAGTTATAAATGAAGACACCACCTTTCAGAGAGGAACTACAGACCCCACAGTTATAAATGAAGACACCACCTTTCAGAGAGGTACTACAGACCCACAGACAGTTATAAATGAAGACACCACCTTTCAGAGAGGAACTACAGACCCACAGACAGTTATAAATTAAGACACCACCTTTCAGAGAGGTACTACAGACCCCACAGACAGTTATAAATGAAGACACCACCTTTCAGAGAGGAACTACAGACCCCACAGTTATAAATGAAGACACCACCTTTCAGAGAGGAACTACAGACCCCACAGTTATAAATGAAGACACCACCTTTCAGAGAGGAACTACAGACCCACAGTTATAAATGAAGACACCACCTTTCAGAGAGGAACTACAGACCCCACAGTTATAAATGAAGACACCACCTTTCAGAGAGGTACTACAGACCCACAGACAGTTATAAATGAAGACACCACCTTTCAGAGAGGTACTACAGACCCACAGTTATAAATGAAGACACCACCTTTCAGAGAGGTACTACAGACCCACAGACAGTTATAAATCAAGACACCACGTTTCAGAGAGGAACTACAGACCCCACAGTTATAAATGAAGACACCACCTTTCAGAGAGGAACTACAGACCCCACAGTTATAAATGAAGACACCACCTTTCAGAGAGGAACTACAGACCCACAGACAGTTATAAATGAAGACACCACCTTTCAGAGAGGTACTACAGACCCCACAGTTATAAATGAAGACACCACCTTTCAGAGAGGAACTACAGACCCCACAGTTATAAATGAAGACACCACCTTTCAGAGAGGTACTACAGACCCCACAGACAGTTATAAATGAAGACACCACCTTTCAGAGAGGTACTACAGACCCCACAGTTATAAATGAAGACACCACCTTTCAGAGAGGTACTACAGACCCCACAGTTATAAATGAAGACACCACCTTTCAGAGAGGAACTACAGACCCCACAGTTATAAATGAAGACACCACCTTTCAGAGAGGAACTACAGACCCCACAGTTATAAATGAAGACACCACCTTTCAGAGAGGAACTACAGACCCCACAGTTATAAATGAAGACACCACCTTTCAGAGAGGTACTACAGACCCCACAGTTATAAATGAAGACACCACCTTTCAGAGAGGTACTACAGACCCACAGTTATAAATGAAGACACCACCTTTCAGAGAGGTACTACAGACCCACAGACATTTATAAATGAAGACACCACCTTTCAGAGAGGTACTACAGACCCACAGACAGTTATAAATGAAGACACCACCTTTCAGAGAGGAACTACAGACCCACAGACAGTTATAAATGAAGACACCACCTTTCAGAGAGGTACTACAGACCCCACAGTTATAAATGAAGACACCACCTTTCAGAGAGGAACTACAGACCCACAGTTATAAATGAAGACACCACCTTTCAGAGAGGTACTACAGACCCCACAGTTATAAATGAAGACACCACCTTTCAGAGAGGTACTACAGACCCCACAGTTATAAATGAAGACACCACGTTTCAGAGAGGAACTACAGACCCCACAGTTATAAATGAAGACACCACCTTTCAGAGAGGTACTACAGACCCCACAGTTATAAATGAAGACACCACCTTTCAGAGAGGAACTACAGACCCCACAGTTATAAATGAAGACACCACCTTTCAGAGAGGTACTACAGACCCACAGTTATAAATGAAGACACCACCTTTCAGAGAGGAACTACAGACCCCACAGTTATAAATGAAGACACCACCTTTCAGAGAGGAACTACAGACCCACAGACAGTTATAAATGAAGACACCACCTTTCAGAGAGGTACTACAGACCCACAGACAGTTATAAATGAAGACACCACCTTTCAGAGAGGAACTACAGACCCCACAGTTATAAATGAAGACACCACCTTTCAGAGAGGAATTACAGACCCCACAGACAGTTATAAATGAAGACACCACCTTTCAGAGAGGTACTACAGACCCACAGACAGTTATAAATGAAGACACCACCTTTCAGAGAGGAACTACAGACCCCACAGTTATAAATGAAGACACCACCTTTCAGAGAGGTACTACAGACCCCACAGACAGTTATAAATGAAGACACCACCTTTCAGAGAGGTACTACAGACCCCACAGTTATAAATGAAGACACCACCTTTCAGAGAGGTACTACAGACCCCACAGTTATAAATGAAGACACCACCTTTCAGAGAGGTACTACAGACCCCACAGTTATAAATGAAGACACCACCTTTCAGAGAGGTACTACAGACCCACAGTTATAAATGAAGACACCACCTTTCAGAGAGGAACTACAGACCCACAGTTATAAATGAAGACACCACCTTTCAGAGAGGAACTACAGACCCCACAGTTATAAATGAAGACACCACCTTTCAGAGAGGTACTACAGACCCACAGACAGTTATAAATGAAGACACCACCTTTCAGAGAGGAACTACAGACCCACAGACAGTTATAAATTAAGACACCACCTTTCAGAGAGGAACTACAGACCCCACAGTTATAAATGAAGACACCACCTTTCAGAGAGGAACTACAGACCCCACAGTTATAAATGAAGACACCACCTTTCAGAGAGGAACTACAGACCCACAGACAGTTATAAATGAAGACACCACCTTTCAGAGAGGTACTACAGACCCCACAGTTATAAATGAAGACACCACCTTTCAGAGAGGAATTACAGACCCACAGACAGTTATAAATGAAGACACCACCTTTCAGAGAGGTACTACAGACCCCACAGTTATAAATGAAGACACCACCTTTCAGAGAGGAACTACAGACCCCACAGTTATAAATGAAGACACCACCTTTCAGAGAGGTACTACAGACCCCACAGTTATAAATGAAGACACCACCTTTCAGAGAGGAACTACAGACCCACAGACAGTTATAAATGAAGACACCACCTTTCAGAGAGGTACTACAGACCCACAGACAGTTATAAATGAAGACACCACCTTTCAGAGAGGTACTACAGACCCCACAGTTATAAATGAAGACACCACCTTTCAGAGAGGAACTACAGACCCCACAGTTATAAATGAAGACACCACCTTTCAGAGAGGAACTACAGACCCACAGACAGTTATAAATGAAGACACCACCTTTCAGAGAGGTACTACAGACCCACAGTTATAAATGAAGACACCACCTTTCAGAGAGGTACTACAGACCCCACAGTTATAAATGAAGACACCACCTTTCAGAGAGGAACTACAGACCCACAGTTATAAATGAAGACACCACCTTTCAGAGAGGAACTACAGACCCCACAGTTATAAATGAAGACACCACCTTTCAGAGAGGAACTACAGACCCCACAGTTATAAATGAAGACACCACCTTTCAGAGAGGAACTACAGACCCCACAGTTATAAATGAAGACACCACCTTTCAGAGAGGTACTACAGACCCCACAGACAGTTATAAATGAAGACACCACCTTTCAGAGAGGTACTACAGACCCACAGACAGTTATAAATGAAGACACCACCTTTCAGAGAGGAACTACAGACCCCACAGTTATAAATGAAGACACCACCTTTCAGAGAGGAACTACAGACCCACAGACAGTTATAAATTAAGACACCACCTTTCAGAGAGGTACTACAGACCCCACAGACAGTTATAAATGAAGACACCACCTTTCAGAGAGGAACTACAGACCCCACAGTTACAAATGAAGACACCACCTTTCAGAGAGGAACTACAGACCCCACAGTTATAAATGAAGACACCACCTTTCAGAGAGGAACTACAGACCCCACAGTTATAAATGAAGACACCACCTTTCAGAGAGGTACTACAGACCCCACAGTTATAAATGAAGACACCACCTTTCAGAGAGGTACTACAGACCCCACAGTTATAAATGAAGACACCACCTTTCAGAGAGGTACTACAGACCCACAGTTATAAATGAAGACACCACCTTTCAGAGAGGAACTACAGACCCCACAGTTATAAATGAAGACACCACCTTTCAGAGAGGAACTACAGACCCCACAGTTATAAATGAAGACACCACCTTTCAGAGAGGAACTACAGACCCACAGACAGTTATAAATGAAGACACCACCTTTCAGAGAGGTACTACAGACCCACAGACAGTTATAAATGAAGACACCACCTTTCAGAGAGGTACTACAGACCCCACAGTTATAAATGAAGACACCACCTTTCAGAGAGGAACTACAGACCCCACAGTTATAAATGAAGACACCACCTTTCAGAGAGGAACTACAGACCCACAGACAGTTATAAATGAAGACACCACCTTTCAGAGAGGTACTACAGACCCCACAGTTATAAATGAAGACACCACCTTTCAGAGAGGTACTACAGACCCACAGTTATAAATGAAGACACCACCTTTCAGAGAGGAACTACAGACCCCACAGTTATAAATGAAGACACCACCTTTCAGAGAGGTACTACAGACCCACAGTTATAAATGAAGACACCACCTTTCAGAGAGGTACTACAGACCCCCACAGTTATAAATGAAGACACCACCTTTCAGAGAGGAACTACAGACCCACAGTTATAAATGAAGACACCACCTTTCAGAGAGGAACTACAGACCCACAGACAGTTATAAATGAAGACACCACCTTTCAGAGAGGAACTACAGACCCCACAGTTATAAATGAAGACACCACCTTTCAGAGAGGAACTACAGACCCCACAGTTATAAATGAAGACACCACCTTTCAGAGAGGAACTACAGACCCCACAGTTATAAATGAAGACACCACCTTTCAGAGAGGTACTACAGACCCCACAGACAGTTATAAATGAAGACACCACCTTTCAGAGAGGTACTACAGACCCACAGACAGTTATAAATGAAGACACCACCTTTCAGAGAGGAACTACAGACCCCACAGTTATAAATGAAGACACCACCTTTCAGAGAGGAACTACAGACCCACAGACAGTTATAAATGAAGACACCACCTTTCAGAGAGGTACTACAGACCCCACAGTTATAAATGAAGACACCACCTTTCAGAGAGGTACTACAGACCCCACAGTTATAAATGAAGACACCACCTTTCAGAGAGGTACTACAGACCCCACAGTTATAAATGAAGACACCACCTTTCAGAGAGGTACTACAGACCCCACAGACAGTTATAAATGAAGACACCACCTTTCAGAGAGGAACTACAGACCCCACAGTTATAAATGAAGACACCACCTTTCAGAGAGGAACTACAGACCCCACAGTTATAAATGAAGACACCACCTTTCAGAGAGGAACTACAGACCCACAGACAGTTATAAATGAAGACACCACCTTTCAGAGAGGTACTACAGACCCACAGACAGTTATAAATGAAGACACCACCTTTCAGAGAGGTACTACAGACCCACAGTTATAAATGAAGACACCACCTTTCAGAGAGGTACTACAGACCCACAGACAGTTATAAATCAAGACACCACGTTTCAGAGAGGTACTACAGATCCCACAGTTATAAATGAAGACACCACCTTTCAGAGAGGAACTACAGACCCCACAGTTATAAATGAAGACACCACCTTTCAGAGAGGTACTACAGACCCCACAGACAGTTATAAATGAAGACACCACCTTTCAGAGAGGTACTACAGACCCCACAGTTATAAATGAAGACACCACCTTTCAGAGAGGTACTACAGACCCCACAGTTATAAATGAAGACACCACCTTTCAGAGAGGAACTACAGACCCCACAGTTATAAATGAAGACACCACCTTTCAGAGAGGAACTACAGACCCCACAGTTATAAATGAAGACACCACCTTTCAGAGAGGTACTACAGACCCACAGTTATAAATGAAGACACCACCTTTCAGAGAGGTACTACAGACCCACAGACATTTATAAATGAAGACACCACCTTTCAGAGAGGTACTACAGACCCACAGACAGTTATAAATGAAGACACCACCTTTCAGAGAGGTACTACAGACCCACAGACAGTTATAAATGAAGACACCACCTTTCAGAGAGGAACTACAGACCCCACAGTTATAAATGAAGACACCACCTTTCAGAGAGGAATTACAGACCCCACAGTTATAAATGAAGACACCACCTTTCAGAGAGGAATTACAGACCCCACAGACAGTTATAAATGAAGACACCACCTTTCAGAGAGGTACTACAGACCCACAGACAGTTATAAATGAAGACACCACCTTTCAGAGAGGAACTACAGACCCCACAGTTATAAATGAAGACACCACCTTTCAGAGAGGTACTACAGACCCCACAGACAGTTATAAATGAAGACACCACCTTTCAGAGAGGTACTACAGACCCCACAGTTATAAATGAAGACACCACCTTTCAGAGAGGTACTACAGACCCCACAGTTATAAATGAAGACACCACCTTTCAGAGAGGTACTACAGACCCCACAGTTATAAATGAAGACACCACCTTTCAGAGAGGTACTACAGACCCACAGTTATAAATGAAGACACCACCTTTCAGAGAGGAACTACAGACCCCACAGTTATAAATGAAGACACCACCTTTCAGAGAGGAACTACAGACCCACAGACAGTTATAAATGAAGACAATACCTCCTTTCACAGTGGTACTACAGACCCACAGACAGTTATAAATGAAGACACCACCTTTCAGAGAGGTACTACAGACCCACAGTTATAAATGAAGACACCACCTTTCAGAGAGGTACTACAGACCCACAGACAGTTATAAATGAAGACACCACCTTTCAGAGAGGAACTACAGACCCCACATTTATAAATGAAGACACCACCTTTCAGAGAGGAACTACAGACCCACAGACAGTTATAAATGAAGACACCACCTTTCAGAGAGGAACTACAGACCCACAGACAGTTATAAATGAAGACACCACCTTTCAGAGAGGAACTACAGACCCCACAGTTATAAATGAAGACACCACCTTTCAGAGAGGTACTACAGACCCCACAGTTATAAATGAAGACACCACCTTTCAGAGAGGTACTACAGACCCCACAGTTATAAATGAAGACACCACCTTTCAGAGAGGAACTACAGACCCACAGACAGTTATAAATGAAGACACCACCTTTCAGAGAGGTACTACAGACCCCACAGTTATAAATGAAGACACCACCTTTCAGAGAGGTACTACAGACCCACAGTTATAAATGAAGACACCACCTTTCAGAGAGGAACTACAGACCCCACAGTTATAAATGAAGACACCACCTTTCAGAGAGGTACTACAGACCCACAGTTATAAATGAAGACACCACCTTTCAGAGAGGAACTACAGACCCCACAGTTATAAATGAAGACACCACCTTTCAGAGAGGAACTACAGACCCCACAGTTATAAATGAAGACACCACCTTTCAGAGAGGTACTACAGACCCACAGACAGTTATAAATGAAGACACCACCTTTCAGAGAGGAACTACAGACCCCACAGACAGTTATAAATGAAGACACCACCTTTCAGAGAGGTACTACAGACCCCACAGTTATAAATGAAGACACCACCTTTCAGAGAGGAACTACAGACCCCACAGTTATAAATGAAGACACCACCTTTCAGAGAGGAACTACAGACCCCACAGTTATAAATGAAGACACCACCTTTCAGAGAGGTACTACAGACCCCACAGTTATAAATGAAGACACCACCTTTCAGAGAGGAACTACAGACCCCACAGTTATAAATGAAGACACCACCTTTCAGAGAGGTACTACAGACCCCACAGTTATAAATGAAGACACCACCTTTCAGAGAGGTACTACAGACCCCACAGTTATAAATGAAGACACCACCTTTCAGAGAGGTACTACAGACCCACAGACAGTTATAAATGAAGACACCACCTTTCAGAGAGGAACTACAGACCCACAGACAGTTATAAATGAAGACACCACCTTTCAGAGAGGAACTACAGACCCCACAGTTATAAATGAAGACACCACGTTTCAGAGAGGAACTACAGACCCCACAGTTATAAATGAAGACACCACCTTTCAGAGAGGTACTACAGACCCCACAGTTATAAATGAAGACACCACCTTTCAGAGAGGAACTACAGACCCCACAGTTATAAATGAAGACACCACCTTTCAGAGAGGTACTACAGACCCACAGACAGTTATAAATGAAGACACCACCTTTCAGAGAGGTACTACAGACCCACAGTTATAAATGAAGACACCACCTTTCAGAGAGGTACTACAGACCCACAGACAGTTATAAATGAAGACACCACCTTTCAGAGAGGAACTACAGACCCCACAGTTATAAATGAAGACACCACCTTTCAGAGAGGAACTACAGACCCACAGACAGTTATAAATGAAGACACCACCTTTCAGAGAGGAACTACAGACCCCACAGTTATAAATGAAGACACCACCTTTCAGAGAGGTACTACAGACCCACAGTTATAAATGAAGACACCACCTTTCAGAGAGGAACTACAGACCCCACAGTTATAAATGAAGACACCACCTTTCAGAGAGGAACTACAGACCCACAGACAGTTATAAATGAAGACAATACCTCCTTTCACAGTGGTACTACAGACCCACAGACAGTTATAAATGAAGACACCACCTTTCAGAGAGGTACTACAGACCCCACAGTTATAAATGAAGACACCACCTTTCAGAGAGGAACTACAGACCCCACATTTATAAATGAAGACACCACCTTTCAGAGAGGAACTACAGACCCCACAGTTATAAATGAAGACACCACCTTTCAGAGAGGTACTACAGACCCACAGTTATAAATGAAGACACCACCTTTCAGAGAGGAACTACAGACCCCACAGTTATAAATGAAGACACCACCTTTCAGAGAGGAACTACAGACCCACAGTTATAAATGAAGACACCACCTTTCAGAGAGGTACTACAGACCCCACAGTTATAAATGAAGACACCACCTTTCAGAGAGGAACTACAGACCCACAGACAGTTATAAATGAAGACACCACCTTTCAGAGAGGTACTACAGACCCACAGTTATAAATGAAGACACCACCTTTCAGAGAGGTACTACAGACCCCACAGTTATAAATGAAGACACCACCTTTCAGAGAGGTACTACAGACCCCACAGTTATAAATGAAGACACCACCTTTCAGAGAGGTACTACAGACCCCACAGTTATAAATGAAGACACCACCTTTCAGAGAGGTACTACAGACCCCACAGTTATAAATGAAGACACCACCTTTCAGAGAGGTACTACAGACCCACAGACAGTTATAAATGAAGACACCACCTTTCAGAGAGGTACTACAGACCCCACAGTTATAAATGAAGACACCACCTTTCAGAGAGGTACTACAGACCCCACAGTTATAAATGAAGACACCACCTTTCAGAGAGGAACTACAGACCCCACAGTTATAAATGAAGACACCACCTTTCAGAGAGGAACTACAGACCCCACAGTTATAAATGAAGACACCACCTTTCGAGAGAGGTACTACAGACCCCACAGTTATAAATGAAGACACCACCTTTCAGAGAGGAACTACAGACCCACAGACAGTTATAAATGAAGACACCACCTTTCAGAGAGGTACTACAGACCCACAGTTATAAATGAAGACACCACCTTTCAGAGAGGAACTACAGACCCCACAGTTATAAATGAAGACACCACCTTTCAGAGAGGTACTACAGACCCCACAGACAGTTATAAATGAAGACACCACCTTTCAGAGAGGTACTACAGACCCCACAGTTATAAATGAAGACACCACCTTTCAGAGAGGAATTACAGACCCCACAGACAGTTATAAATGAAGACACCACCTTTCAGAGAGGAACTACAGACCCACAGACAGTTATAAATGAAGACACCACCTTTCAGAGAGGAACTACAGACCCCACAGTTATAAATGAAGACACCACCTTTCAGAGAGGTACTACAGACCCACAGACAGTTATAAATGAAGACACCACCTTTCAGAGAGGAACTACAGACCCACAGACAGTTATAAATTAAGACACCACCTTTCAGAGAGGTACTACAGACCCCACAGACAGTTATAAATGAAGACACCACCTTTCAGAGAGGAACTACAGACCCCACAGTTATAAATGAAGACACCACCTTTCAGAGAGGAACTACAGACCCCACAGTTATAAATGAAGACACCACCTTTCAGAGAGGAACTACAGACCCCACAGTTATAAATGAAGACACCACCTTTCAGAGAGGAACTACAGACCCACAGACAGTTATAAATGAAGACACCACCTTTCAGAGAGGTACTACAGACCCACAGACAGTTATAAATGAAGACACCACCTTTCAGAGAGGTACTACAGACCCCACAGTTATAAATGAAGACACCACCTTTCAGAGAGGTACTACAGACCCCACAGTTATAAATGAAGACACCACCTTTCAGAGAGGAACTACAGACCCACAGACAGTTATAAATGAAGACACCACCTTTCAGAGAGGTACTACAGACCCACAGTTATAAATGAAGACACCACCTTTCAGAGAGGAATTACAGACCCCACAGTTATAAATGAAGACACCACCTTTCAGAGAGGAACTACAGACCCCACAGTTATAAATGAAGACACCACCTTTCAGAGAGGAACTACAGACCCCACAGTTATAAATGAAGACACCACCTTTCAGAGAGGAACTACAGACCCACAGTTATAAATGAAGACACCACCTTTCAGAGAGGTACTACAGACCCCACAGTTATAAATGAAGACACCACCTTTCAGAGAGGTACTACAGACCCACAGTTATAAATGAAGACACCACCTTTCAGAGAGGAACTACAGACCCCACAGTTATAAATGAAGACACCACCTTTCAGAGAGGTACTACAGACCCCACAGTTATAAATGAAGACACCACGTTTCAGAGAGGAACTACAGACCCCACAGTTATAAATGAAGACACCACCTTTCAGAGAGGTACTACAGACCCCACAGTTATAAATGAAGACACCACCTTTCAGAGAGGGACTACAGACCCACAGTTATAAATGAAGACACCACCTTTCAGAGAGGAACTACAGACCCACAGTTATAAATGAAGACACCACCTTTCAGAGAGGTACTACAGACCCCACAGTTATAAATGAAGACACCACCTTTCAGAGAGGTACTACAGACCCACAGACAGTTATAAATGAAGACACCACCTTTCAGAGAGGAACTACAGACCCCACAGTTATAAATGAAGACACCACCTTTCAGAGAGGTACTACAGACCCCACAGTTATAAATGAAGACACCACCTTTCAGAGAGGAATTACAGACCCACAGACAGTTATAAATGAAGACACCACCTTTCAGAGAGGTACTACAGACCCCACAGTTATAAATGAAGACACCACCTTTCAGAGAGGTACTACAGACCCACAGTTATAAATGAAGACACCACCTTTCAGAGAGGAACTACAGACCCCCACAGTTATAAATGAAGACACCACCTTTCAGAGAGGTACTACAGACCCACAGTTATAAATGAAGACACCACCTTTCAGAGAGGAACTACAGACCCACAGACAGTTATAAATGAAGACACCACCTTTCAGAGAGGAACTACAGACCCCACAGACAGTTATAAATGAAGACACCACCTTTCAGAGAGGTACTACAGACCCCACAGTTATAAATGAAGACACCACCTTTCAGAGAGGAACTACAGACCCCACAGTTATAAATGAAGACACCACCTTTCAGAGAGGTACTACAGACCCACAGTTATAAATGAAGACACCACCTTTCAGAGAGGAACTACAGACCCCACAGTTATAAATGAAGACACCACCTTTCAGAGAGGTACTACAGACCCCACAGTTATAAATGAAGACACCACCTTTCAGAGAGGTACTACAGACCCCACAGTTATAAATGAAGACACCACCTTTCAGAGAGGTACTACAGACCCACAGACAGTTATAAATGAAGACACCACCTTTCAGAGAGGAACTACAGACCCACAGACAGTTATAAATGAAGACACCACCTTTCAGAGAGGAACTACAGACCCCACAGTTATAAATGAAGACACCACGTTTCAGAGAGGAACTACAGACCCCACAGTTATAAATGAAGACACCACCTTTCAGAGAGGTACTACAGACCCCACAGTTATAAATGAAGACACCACCTTTCAGAGAGGTACTACAGACCCACAGACAGTTATAAATGAAGACACCACCTTTCAGAGAGGTACTACAGACCCACAGTTATAAATGAAGACACCACCTTTCAGAGAGGTACTACAGACCCACAGACAGTTATAAATGAAGACACCACCTTTCAGAGAGGAACTACAGACCCCACAGTTATAAATGAAGACACCACCTTTCAGAGAGGAACTACAGACCCACAGACAGTTATAAATGAAGACACCACCTTTCAGAGAGGAACTACAGACCCCACAGTTATAAATGAAGACACCACCTTTCAGAGAGGAACTACAGACCCACAGTTATAAATGAAGACACCACCTTTCAGAGAGGTACTACAGACCCACAGACAGTTATAAATGAAGACACCACCTTTCAGAGAGGAACTACAGACCCACAGACAGTTATAAATGAAGACAATACCTCCTTTCACAGTGGTACTACAGACCCACAGACAGTTATAAATGAAGACACCACCTTTCAGAGAGGTACTACAGACCCCACATTTATAAATGAAGACACCACCTTTCAGAGAGGAACTACAGACCCCACAGTTATAAATGAAGACACCACCTTTCAGAGAGAGGAACTACAGACCCACAGACAGTTATAAATGAAGACACAACCTTTCAGAGAGGAACTACAGACCCACAGACAGTTATAAATGAAGACACCACCTTTCAGAGAGGTACTACAGACCCACAGTTATAAATGAAGACACCACCTTTCAGAGAGGTACTACAGACCCCACAGTTATAAATGAAGACACCACCTTTCAGAGAGGTACTACAGACCCCACAGACAGTTATAAATGAAGACACCACCTTTCAGAGAGGTACTACAGACCCACAGACAGTTATAAATGAAGACACCACCTTTCAGAGAGGTACTACAGACCCCACAGTTATAAATGAAGACACCACCTTTCAGAGAGGTACTACAGACCCCACAGTTATAAATGAAGACACCACCTTTCAGAGAGGAACTACAGACCCCACAGTTATAAATGAAGACACCACCTTTCAGAGAGGAACTACAGACCCCACAGTTATAAATGAAGACACCACCTTTCAGAGAGGAACTACAGACCCACAGACAGTTATAAATGAAGACACCACCTTTCAGAGAGGAACTACAGACCCCACAGTTATAAATGAAGACACCACCTTTCAGAGAGGTACTACAGACCCACAGTTATAAATGAAGACACCACCTTTCAGAGAGGAACTACAGACCCCACAGTTATAAATGAAGACACCACCTTTCAGAGAGGTACTACAGACCCCACAGACAGTTATAAATGAAGACACCACCTTTCAGAGAGGTACTACAGACCCCACAGTTATAAATGAAGACACCACCTTTCAGAGAGGAATTACAGACCCCACAGACAGTTATAAATGAAGACACCACCTTTCAGAGAGGAACTACAGACCCACAGACAGTTATAAATGAAGACACCACCTTTCAGAGAGGAACTACAGACCCCACAGTTATAAATGAAGACACCACCTTTCAGAGAGGTACTACAGACCCACAGACAGTTATAAATGAAGACACCACCTTTCAGAGAGGAACTACAGACCCACAGACAGTTATAAATTAAGACACCACCTTTCAGAGAGGTACTACAGACCCCACAGACAGTTATAAATGAAGACACCACCTTTCAGAGAGGAACTACAGACCCCACAGTTATAAATGAAGACACCACCTTTCAGAGAGGAACTACAGACCCCACAGTTATAAATGAAGACACCACCTTTCAGAGAGGAACTACAGACCCACAGTTATAAATGAAGACACCACCTTTCAGAGAGGAACTACAGACCCCACAGTTATAAATGAAGACACCACCTTTCAGAGAGGTACTACAGACCCACAGACAGTTATAAATGAAGACACCACCTTTCAGAGAGGTACTACAGACCCACAGTTATAAATGAAGACACCACCTTTCAGAGAGGTACTACAGACCCACAGACAGTTATAAATCAAGACACCACGTTTCAGAGAGGAACTACAGACCCCACAGTTATAAATGAAGACACCACCTTTCAGAGAGGAACTACAGACCCCACAGTTATAAATGAAGACACCACCTTTCAGAGAGGAACTACAGACCCACAGACAGTTATAAATGAAGACACCACCTTTCAGAGAGGTACTACAGACCCCACAGTTATAAATGAAGACACCACCTTTCAGAGAGGAACTACAGACCCCACAGTTATAAATGAAGACACCACCTTTCAGAGAGGTACTACAGACCCCACAGACAGTTATAAATGAAGACACCACCTTTCAGAGAGGTACTACAGACCCCACAGTTATAAATGAAGACACCACCTTTCAGAGAGGAACTACAGACCCCACAGTTATAAATGAAGACACCACCTTTCAGAGAGGAACTACAGACCCCACAGTTATAAATGAAGACACCACCTTTCAGAGAGGTACTACAGACCCCACAGTTATAAATGAAGACACCACCTTTCAGAGAGGTACTACAGACCCACAGTTATAAATGAAGACACCACCTTTCAGAGAGGTACTACAGACCCACAGACATTTATAAATGAAGACACCACCTTTCAGAGAGGTACTACAGACCCACAGACAGTTATAAATGAAGACACCACCTTTCAGAGAGGAACTACAGACCCACAGACAGTTATAAATGAAGACACCACCTTTCAGAGAGGTACTACAGACCCCACAGTTATAAATGAAGACACCACGTTTCAGAGAGGAACTACAGACCCCACAGTTATAAATGAAGACACCACCTTTCAGAGAGGTACTACAGACCCCACAGTTATAAATGAAGACACCACCTTTCAGAGAGGAACTACAGACCCCACAGTTATAAATGAAGACACCACCTTTCAGAGAGGTACTACAGACCCACAGTTATAAATGAAGACACCACCTTTCAGAGAGGAACTACAGACCCCACAGTTATAAATGAAGACACCACCTTTCAGAGAGGAACTACAGACCCACAGACAGTTATAAATGAAGACACCACCTTTCAGAGAGGTACTACAGACCCACAGACAGTTATAAATGAAGACACCACCTTTCAGAGAGGAACTACAGACCCACAGTTATAAATGAAGACACCACCTTTCAGAGAGGTACTACAGACCCACAGACAGTTATAAATGAAGACACCACCTTTCAGAGAGGAACTACAGACCCACAGACAGTTATAAATGAAGACAATACCTCCTTTCACAGTGGTACTACAGACCCACAGACAGTTATAAATGAAGACACCACCTTTCAGAGAGGTACTACAGACCCCACAGTTATAAATGAAGACACCACCTTTCAGAGAGGAATTACAGACCCCACAGACAGTTATAAATGAAGACACCACCTTTCAGAGAGGTACTACAGACCCACAGACAGTTATAAATGAAGACACCACCTTTCAGAGAGGAACTACAGACCCCACAGTTATAAATGAAGACACCACCTTTCAGAGAGGTACTACAGACCCCACAGACAGTTATAAATGAAGACACCACCTTTCAGAGAGGTACTACAGACCCCACAGTTATAAATGAAGACACCACCTTTCAGAGAGGTACTACAGACCCCACAGTTATAAATGAAGACACCACCTTTCAGAGAGGTACTACAGACCCCACAGTTATAAATGAAGACACCACCTTTCAGAGAGGTACTACAGACCCACAGTTATAAATGAAGACACCACCTTTCAGAGAGGAACTACAGACCCACAGTTATAAATGAAGACACCACCTTTCAGAGAGGAACTACAGACCCCACAGTTATAAATGAAGACACCACCTTTCAGAGAGGTACTACAGACCCACAGACAGTTATAAATGAAGACACCACCTTTCAGAGAGGAACTACAGACCCACAGACAGTTATAAATTAAGACACCACCTTTCAGAGAGGAACTACAGACCCCACAGTTATAAATGAAGACACCACCTTTCAGAGAGGAACTACAGACCCCACAGTTATAAATTAAGACACCACCTTTCAGAGAGGTACTACAGACCCCACAGTTATAAATGAAGACACCACCTTTCAGAGAGGAACTACAGACCCACAGACAGTTATAAATGAAGACACCACCTTTCAGAGAGGTACTACAGACCCCACAGTTATAAATGAAGACACCACCTTTCAGAGAGGAATTACAGACCCACAGACAGTTATAAATGAAGACACCACCTTTCAGAGAGGTACTACAGACCCCACAGTTATAAATGAAGACACCACCTTTCAGAGAGGAACTACAGACCCCACAGTTATAAATGAAGACACCACCTTTCAGAGAGGTACTACAGACCCACAGTTATAAATGAAGACACCACCTTTCAGAGAGGTACTACAGACCCACAGTTATAAATGAAGACACCACCTTTCAGAGAGGTACTACAGACCCCACAGTTATAAATGAAGACACCACCTTTCAGAGAGGAACTACAGACCCACAGTTATAAATGAAGACACCACCTTTCAGAGAGGTACTACAGACCCACAGTTATAAATGAAGACACCACCTTTCAGAGAGGAACTACAGACCCCACAGTTATAAATGAAGACACCACCTTTCAGAGAGGAACTACAGACCCCACAGACAGTTATAAATGAAGACACCACCTTTCAGAGAGGTACTACAGACCCCACAGTTATAAATGAAGACACCACCTTTCAGAGAGGAACTACAGACCCCACAGTTATAAATGAAGACACCACCTTTCAGAGAGGAACTACAGACCCACAGACAGTTATAAATGAAGACACCACCTTTCAGAGAGGTACTACAGACCCACAGTTATAAATGAAGACACCACCTTTCAGAGAGGTACTACAGACCCCACAGTTATAAATGAAGACACCACCTTTCAGAGAGGAACTACAGACCCCACAGTTATAAATGAAGACACCACCTTTCAGAGAGGAACTACAGACCCACAGACAGTTATAAATGAAGACACCACCTTTCAGAGAGGAACTACAGACCCCACAGTTATAAATGAAGACACCACCTTTCAGAGAGGAACTACAGACCCCACAGTTATAAATGAAGACACCACCTTTCAGAGAGGAACTACAGACCCCACAGTTATAAATGAAGACACCACCTTTCAGAGAGGTACTACAGACCCCACAGACAGTTATAAATGAAGACACCACCTTTCAGAGAGGTACTACAGACCCACAGACAGTTATAAATGAAGACACCACCTTTCAGAGAGGAACTACAGACCCCACAGTTATAAATGAAGACACCACCTTTCAGAGAGGAACTACAGACCCACAGACAGTTATAAATTAAGACACCACCTTTCAGAGAGGTACTACAGACCCCACAGACAGTTATAAATGAAGACACCACCTTTCAGAGAGGTACTACAGACCCCACAGTTATAAATGAAGACACCACCTTTCAGAGAGGTACTACAGACCCCACAGACAGTTATAAATGAAGACACCACCTTTCAGAGAGGAACTACAGACCCCACAGTTATAAATGAAGACACCACCTTTCAGAGAGGAACTACAGACCCACAGACAGTTATAAATGAAGACACCACCTTTCAGAGAGGTACTACAGACCCACAGACAGTTATAAATGAAGACACCACCTTTCAGAGAGGTACTACAGACCCACAGTTATAAATGAAGACACCACCTTTCAGAGAGGTACTACAGACCCACAGACAGTTATAAATCAAGACACCACGTTTCAGAGAGGTACTACAGATCCCACAGTTATAAATGAAGACACCACCTTTCAGAGAGGAACTACAGACCCCACAGTTATAAATGAAGACACCACCTTTCAGAGAGGTACTACAGACCCCACAGACAGTTATAAATGAAGACACCACCTTTCAGAGAGGTACTACAGACCCCACAGTTATAAATGAAGACACCACCTTTCAGAGAGGTACTACAGACCCCACAGTTATAAATGAAGACACCACCTTTCAGAGAGGAACTACAGACCCCACAGTTATAAATGAAGACACCACCTTTCAGAGAGGAACTACAGACCCCACAGTTATAAATGAAGACACCACCTTTCAGAGAGGTACTACAGACCCACAGTTATAAATGAAGACACCACCTTTCAGAGAGGTACTACAGACCCACAGACATTTATAAATGAAGACACCACCTTTCAGAGAGGTACTACAGACCCACAGACAGTTATAAATGAAGACACCACCTTTCAGAGAGGTACTACAGACCCACAGACAGTTATAAATGAAGACACCACCTTTCAGAGAGGAACTACAGACCCCACAGTTATAAATGAAGACACCACCTTTCAGAGAGGAATTACAGACCCCACAGTTATAAATGAAGACACCACCTTTCAGAGAGGAATTACAGACCCCACAGACAGTTATAAATGAAGACACCACCTTTCAGAGAGGTACTACAGACCCACAGACAGTTATAAATGAAGACACCACCTTTCAGAGAGGAACTACAGACCCCACAGTTATAAATGAAGACACCACCTTTCAGAGAGGTACTACAGACCCCACAGACAGTTATAAATGAAGACACCACCTTTCAGAGAGGTACTACAGACCCCACAGTTATAAATGAAGACACCACCTTTCAGAGAGGTACTACAGACCCCACAGTTATAAATGAAGACACCACCTTTCAGAGAGGTACTACAGACCCCACAGTTATAAATGAAGACACCACCTTTCAGAGAGGTACTACAGACCCACAGTTATAAATGAAGACACCACCTTTCAGAGAGGAACTACAGACCCCACAGTTATAAATGAAGACACCACCTTTCAGAGAGGAACTACAGACCCACAGACAGTTATAAATGAAGACAATACCACCTTTCAGAGTGGTACTACAGACCCACAGACAGTTATAAATGAAGACACCACCTTTCAGAGAGGTACTACAGACCCACAGTTATAAATGAAGACACCACCTTTCAGAGAGGTACTACAGACCCACAGACAGTTATAAATGAAGACACCACCTTTCAGAGAGGTACTACAGACCCCACAGTTATAAATGAAGACACCACCTTTCAGAGAGGTACTACAGACCCCACAGTTATAAATGAAGACACCACCTTTCAGAGAGGTACTACAGACCCCACAGTTATAAATGAAGACACCACCTTTCAGAGAGGAACTACAGACCCCACATTTATAAATGAAGACACCACCTTTCAGAGAGGAACTACAGACCCACAGACAGTTATAAATGAAGACACCACCTTTCAGAGAGGAACTACAGACCCACAGACAGTTATAAATGAAGACACCACCTTTCAGAGAGGAACTACAGACCCCACAGTTATAAATGAAGACACCACCTTTCAGAGAGGTACTACAGACCCCACAGTTATAAATGAAGACACCACCTTTCAGAGAGGAACTACAGACCCCACAGTTATAAATGAAGACACCACCTTTCAGAGAGGTACTACAGACCCACAGACAGTTATAAATGAAGACACCACCTTTCAGAGAGGAACTACAGACCCACAGACAGTTATAAATGAAGACACCACCTTTCAGAGAGGAACTACAGACCCCACAGTTATAAATGAAGACACCACGCTTTCAGAGAGGAACTACAGACCCCACAGTTATAAATGAAGACACCACCTTTCAGAGAGGTACTACAGACCCCACAGTTATAAATGAAGACACCACCTTTCAGAGAGGAACTACAGACCCACAGACAGTTATAAATGAAGACACCACCTTTCAGAGAGGAACTACAGACCCCACAGACAGTTATAAATGAAGACACCACCTTTCAGAGAGGAACTACAGACCCCACAGTTATAAATGAAGACACCACCTTTCAGAGAGGTACTACAGACCCACAGACAGTTATAAATGAAGACACCACCTTTCAGAGAGGAACTACAGACCCCACAGTTATAAATGAAGACACCACCTTTCAGAGAGGAACTACAGACCCACAGACAGTTATAAATGAAGACACCACCTTTCAGAGAGGAACTACAGACCCCACAGTTATAAATGAAGACACCACCTTTCAGAGAGGTACTACAGACCCCACAGTTATAAATGAAGACACCACCTTTCAGAGAGGAACTACAGACCCCACAGTTATAAATGAAGACACCACCTTTCAGAGAGGAACTACAGACCCACAGACAGTTATAAATGAAGACAATACCACCTTTCAGAGAGGTACTACAGACCCACAGACAGTTATAAATGAAGACACCACCTTTCAGAGAGGTACTACAGACCCCACAGTTATAAATGAAGACACCACCTTTCAGAGAGGAACTACAGACCCCACAGTTATAAATGAAGACACCACCTTTCAGAGAGGTACTACAGACCCACAGACAGTTATAAATGAAGACACCACCTTTCAGAGAGGAACTACAGACCCCACAGTTATAAATGAAGACACCACCTTTCAGAGAGGTACTACAGACCCCACAGTTATAAATGAAGACACCACCTTTCAGAGAGGTACTACAGACCCACAGTTATAAATGAAGACACCACCTTTCAGAGAGGAACTACAGACCCCACAGTTATAAATGAAGACACCACCTTTCAGAGAGGAACTACAGACCCACAGTTATAAATGAAGACACCACCTTTCAGAGAGGTACTACAGACCCCACAGTTATAAATGAAGACACCACCTTTCAGAGAGGAACTACAGACCCACAGACAGTTATAAATGAAGACACCACCTTTCAGAGAGGTACTACAGACCCACAGTTATAAATGAAGACACCACCTTTCAGAGAGGTACTACAGACCCCACAGTTATAAATGAAGACACCACCTTTCAGAGAGGTACTACAGACCCCACAGTTATAAATGAAGACACCACCTTTCAGAGAGGTACTACAGACCCCACAGTTATAAATGAAGACACCACCTTTCAGAGAGGTACTACAGACCCCACAGTTATAAATGAAGACACCACCTTTCAGAGAGGTACTACAGACCCACAGACAGTTATAAATGAAGACACCACCTTTCAGAGAGGTACTACAGACCCCACAGTTATAAATGAAGACACCACCTTTCAGAGAGGTACTACAGACCCCACAGTTATAAATGAAGACACCACCTTTCAGAGAGGAACTACAGACCCCACAGTTATAAATGAAGACACCACCTTTCAGAGAGGAACTACAGACCCACAGTTATAAATGAAGACACCACCTTTCAGAGAGGTACTACAGACCCCACAGTTATAAATGAAGACACCACCTTTCAGAGAGGAACTACAGACCCACAGACAGTTATAAATGAAGACACCACCTTTCAGAGAGGTACTACAGACCCCACAGTTATAAATGAAGACACCACCTTTCAGAGAGGTACTACAGACCCCACAGTTATAAATGAAGACACCACCTTTCAGAGAGGTACTACAGACCCCACAGTTATAAATGAAGACACCACCTTTCAGAGAGGTACTACAGACCCACAGACAGTTATAAATGAAGACACCACCTTTCAGAGAGGTACTACAGACCCCACAGTTATAAATGAAGACACCACCTTTCAGAGAGGTACTACAGACCCACAGTTATAAATGAAGACACCACCTTTCAGAGAGGTACTACAGACCCCACAGTTATAAATGAAGACACCACCTTTCAGAGAGGAACTACAGACCCCACAGTTATAAATGAAGACACCACCTTTCAGAGAGGAACTACAGACCCCACAGTTATAAATGAAGACACCACCTTTCAGAGAGGAACTACAGACCCCACAGTTATAAATGAAGACACCACCTTTCAGAGAGGAACTACAGACCCCCACAGTTATAAATGAAGACACCACCTTTCAGAGAGGAACTACAGACCCACAGACAGTTATAAATGAAGACACCACCTTTCAGAGAGGAACTACAGACCCCACAGTTATAAATGAAGACACCACCTTTCAGAGAGGAACTACAGACCCACAGACAGTTATAAATGAAGACACCACCTTTCAGAGAGGTACTACAGACCCACAGTTATAAATGAAGACACCACCTTTCAGAGAGGAACTACAGACCCCACAGTTATAAATGAAGACACCACCTTTCAGAGAGGTACTACAGACCCCACAGACAGTTATAAATGAAGACACCACCTTTCAGAGAGGTACTACAGACCCCACAGTTATAAATGAAGACACCACCTTTCAGAGAGGAATTACAGACCCCACAGACAGTTATAAATGAAGACACCACCTTTCAGAGAGGAACTACAGACCCACAGACAGTTATAAATGAAGACACCACCTTTCAGAGAGGAACTACAGACCCACAGACAGTTATAAATGAAGACACCACCTTTCAGAGAGGTACTACAGACCCACAGACAGTTATAAATGAAGACACCACCTTTCAGAGAGGTACTACAGACCCACAGTTATAAATGAAGACACCACCTTTCAGAGAGGTACTACAGACCCCACAGTTATAAATGAAGACACCACCTTTCAGAGAGGTACTACAGACCCACAGACAGTTATAAATGAAGACACCACCTTTCAGAGAGGAACTACAGACCCACAGACAGTTATAAATTAAGACACCACCTTTCAGAGAGGAACTACAGACCCCACAGTTATAAATGAAGACACCACCTTTCAGAGAGGAACTACAGACCCACAGACAGTTATAAATGAAGACACCACCTTTCAGAGAGGTACTACACAGACCCCACAGACAGTTATAAATGAAGACACCACCTTTCAGAGAGGAACTACAGACCCCACAGTTATAAATGAAGACACCACCTTTCAGAGAGGAACTACAGACCCCACAGTTATAAATGAAGACACCACCTTTCAGAGAGGAACTACAGACCCCACAGTTATAAATGAAGACACCACCTTTCAGAGAGGAACTACAGACCCACAGACAGTTATAAATGAAGACACCACCTTTCAGAGAGGTACTACAGACCCACAGACAGTTATAAATGAAGACACCACCTTTCAGAGAGGTACTACAGACCCCACAGTTATAAATGAAGACACCACCTTTCAGAGAGGTACTACAGACCCCACAGTTATAAATGAAGACACCACCTTTCAGAGAGGAACTACAGACCCACAGACAGTTATAAATGAAGACACCACCTTTCAGAGAGGTACTACAGACCCACAGTTATAAATGAAGACACCACCTTTCAGAGAGGAATTACAGACCCCACAGTTATAAATGAAGACACCACCTTTCAGAGAGGAACTACAGACCCCACAGTTATAAATGAAGACACCACCTTTCAGAGAGGAACTACAGACCCCACAGTTATAAATGAAGACACCACCTTTCAGAGAGGAACTACAGACCCCACAGTTATAAATGAAGACACCACCTTTCAGAGAGGAACTACAGACCCCACAGTTATAAATGAAGACACCACCTTTCAGAGAGGTACTACAGACCCCACAGTTATAAATGAAGACACCACCTTTCAGAGAGGAACTACAGACCCCACAGTTATAAATGAAGACACCACCTTTCAGAGAGGTACTACAGACCCCACAGTTATAAATGAAGACACCACCTTTCAGAGAGGTACTACAGACCCACAGTTATAAATGAAGACACCACCTTTCAGAGAGGTACTACAGACCCACAGACATTTATAAATGAAGACACCACCTTTCAGAGAGGTACTACAGACCCACAGACAGTTATAAATGAAGACACCACCTTTCAGAGAGGAACTACAGACCCACAGACAGTTATAAATGAAGACACCACCTTTCAGAGAGGTACTACAGACCCCACAGTTATAAATGAAGACACCACGTTTCAGAGAGGAACTACAGACCCCACAGTTATAAATGAAGACACCACCTTTCAGAGAGGTACTACAGACCCCACAGTTATAAATGAAGACACCACCTTTCAGAGAGGGACTACAGACCCACAGTTATAAATGAAGACACCACCTTTCAGAGAGGAACTACAGACCCCACAGTTATAAATGAAGACACCACCTTTCAGAGAGGAACTACAGACCCACAGACAGTTATAAATGAAGACACCACCTTTCAGAGAGGGACTACAGACCCACAGTTATAAATGAAGACACCACCTTTCAGAGAGGTACTACAGACCCCACAGTTATAAATGAAGACACCACCTTTCAGAGAGGAACTACAGACCCACAGACAGTTATAAATGAAGACACCACCTTTCAGAGAGGAACTACAGACCCCACAGTTATAAATGAAGACACCACCTTTCAGAGAGGAACTACAGACCCCACAGTTATAAATGAAGACACCACCTTTCAGAGAGGTACTACAGACCCACAGTTATAAATGAAGACACCACCTTTCAGAGAGGTACTACAGACCCCACAGTTATAAATGAAGACACCACCTTTCAGAGAGGTACTACAGACCCCACAGTTATAAATGAAGACACCACCTTTCAGAGAGGAACTACAGACCCACAGACAGTTATAAATGAAGACACCACCTTTCAGAGAGGTACTACAGACCCACAGACAGTTATAAATGAAGACACCACCTTTCAGAGAGGAACTACAGACCCCACAGTTATAAATGAAGACACCACCTTTCAGAGAGGAATTACAGACCCCACAGACAGTTATAAATGAAGACACCACCTTTCAGAGAGGTACTACAGACCCACAGACAGTTATAAATGAAGACACCACCTTTCAGAGAGGAACTACAGACCCCACAGTTATAAATGAAGACACCACCTTTCAGAGAGGTACTACAGACCCCACAGACAGTTATAAATGAAGACACCACCTTTCAGAGAGGTACTACAGACCCCACAGTTATAAATGAAGACACCACCTTTCAGAGAGGAACTACAGACCCCACAGTTATAAATGAAGACACCACCTTTCAGAGAGGAACTACAGACCCCAACAGTTATAAATGAAGACACCACCTTTCAGAGAGGTACTACAGACCCACAGTTATAAATGAAGACACCACCTTTCAGAGAGGAACTACAGACCCCACAGTTATAAATGAAGACACCACCTTTCAGAGAGGAACTACAGACCCCACAGTTATAAATGAAGACACCACCTTTCAGAGAGGTACTACAGACCCACAGACAGTTATAAATGAAGACACCACCTTTCAGAGAGGTACTACAGACCCACAGACAGTTATAAATGAAGACACCACCTTTCAGAGAGGAACTACAGACCCCAGACAGTTATAAATGAAGACACCACCTTTCAGAGAGGAACTACAGACCCCAGACAGTTATAAATGAAGACACCACCTTTCAGAGAGGAACTACAGACCCCACAGTTATAAATGAAGACACCACCTTTCAGAGAGGAACTACAGACCCACAGACAGTTATAAATGAAGACACCACCTTTCAGAGAGGAATTACAGACCCCACAGTTATAAATGAAGACACCACCTTTCAGAGAGGAACTACAGACCCCACAGTTATAAATGAAGACACCACCTTTCAGAGAGGTACTACAGACCCACAGACAGTTATAAATGAAGACACCACCTTTCAGAGAGGTACTACAGACCCCACAGTTATAAATGAAGACACCACCTTTCAGAGAGGTACTACAGACCCACAGACAGTTATAAATGAAGACACCACCTTTCAGAGAGGAACTACAGACCCCACAGTTATAAATGAAGACACCACCTTTCAGAGAGGAACTACAGACCCACAGACAGTTATAAATGAAGACACCACCTTTCAGAGAGGTACTACAGACCCACAGACAGTTATAAATGAAGACACCACCTTTCAGAGAGGAACTACAGACCCCACAGTTATAAATGAAGACACCACCTTTCAGAGAGGTACTACAGACCCACAGTTATAAATGAAGACACCACCTTTCAGAGAGGTACTACAGACCCACAGACAGTTATAAATGAAGACACCACCTTTCAGAGAGGAACTACAGACCCACAGACAGTTATAAATGAAGACACCACCTTTCAGAGAGGAACTACAGACCCCACAGTTATAAATGAAGACACCACCTTTCAGAGAGGAACTACAGACCCACAGTTATAAATGAAGACACCACCTTTCAGAGAGGAACTACAGACCCACAGTTATAAATGAAGACACCACCTTTCAGAGAGGTACTACAGACCCCACAGTTATAAATGAAGACACCACCTTTCAGAGAGGTACTACAGACCCACAGACAGTTATAAATGAAGACACCACCTTTCAGAGAGGAACTACAGACCCACAGACAGTTATAAATTAAGACACCACCTTTCAGAGAGGAACTACAGACCCCACAGTTATAAATGAAGACACCACCTTTCAGAGAGGAACTACAGACCCCACAGTTATAAATTAAGACACCACCTTTCAGAGAGGTACTACAGACCCACAGACAGTTATAAATGAAGACACCACCTTTCAGAGAGGTACTACAGACCCCACAGTTATAAATGAAGACACCACCTTTCAGAGAGGAATTACAGACCCCACAGTTATAAATGAAGACACCACCTTTCAGAGAGGAACTACAGACCCCACAGTTATAAATGAAGACACCACCTTTCAGAGAGGTACTACAGACCCACAGACAGTTATAAATGAAGACACCACCTTTCAGAGAGGTACTACAGACCCCACAGTTATAAATGAAGACACCACCTTTCAGAGAGGTACTACAGACCCACAGACAGTTATAAATGAAGACACCACCTTTCAGAGAGGAACTACAGACCCCACAGTTATAAATGAAGACACCACCTTTCAGAGAGGAACTACAGACCCACAGACAGTTATAAATGAAGACACCACCTTTCAGAGAGGTACTACAGACCCACAGACAGTTATAAATGAAGACACCACCTTTCAGAGAGGAACTACAGACCCCACAGTTATAAATGAAGACACCACCTTTCAGAGAGGTACTACAGACCCGACAGTTATAAATGAAGACACCACCTTTCAGAGAGGTACTACAGACCCACAGACAGTTATAAATGAAGACACCACCTTTCAGAGAGGAACTACAGACCCACAGACAGTTATAAATGAAGACACCACCTTTCAGAGAGGAACTACAGACCCCACAGTTATAAATGAAGACACCACCTTTCAGAGAGGAACTACAGACCCCACAGTTATAAATGAAGACACCACCTTTCAGAGAGGTACTACAGACCCCACAGTTATAAATGAAGACACCACCTTTCAGAGAGGTACTACAGACCCACAGTTATAAATGAAGACACCACCTTTCAGAGAGGAACTACAGACCCCACAGTTATAAATGAAGACACCACCTTTCAGAGAGGAATTACAGACCCACAGACAGTTATAAATGAAGACACCACCTTTCAGAGAGGAACTACAGACCCCACAGTTATAAATGAAGACACCACCTTTCAGAGAGGAATTACAGACCCCACAGTTATAAATGAAGACACCACCTTTCAGAGAGGAATTACAGACCCACAGACAGTTATAAATGAAGACACCACCTTTCAGAGAGGAACTACAGACCCCACAGTTATAAATGAAGACACCACCTTTCAGAGAGGAACTACAGACCCCACAGTTATAAATTAAGACACCACCTTTCAGAGAGGTACTACAGACCCCACAGTTATAAATGAAGACACCACCTTTCAGAGAGGAACTACAGACCCACAGACAGTTATAAATGAAGACACCACCTTTCAGAGAGGTACTACAGACCCCACAGTTATAAATGAAGACACCACCTTTCAGAGAGGTACTACAGACCCACAGACAGTTATAAATGAAGACACCACCTTTCAGAGAGGTACTACAGACCCCACAGTTATAAATGAAGACACCACCTTTCAGAGAGGTACTACAGACCCACAGTTATAAATGAAGACACCACCTTTCAGAGAGGTACTACAGACCCACAGACAGTTATAAATGAAGACACCACCTTTCAGAGAGGAACTACAGACCCCACAGTTATAAATGAAGACACCACCTTTCAGAGAGGTACTACAGACCCACAGACAGTTATAAATGAAGACACCACCTTTCAGAGAGGAACTACAGACCCCACAGTTATAAATGAAGACACCACCTTTCAGAGAGGTACTACAGACCCCACAGTTATAAATGAAGACACCACCTTTCAGAGAGGTACTACAGACCCACAGTTATAAATGAAGACACCACCTTTCAGAGAGGTACTACAGACCCACAGACAGTTATAAATGAAGACACCACCTTTCAGAGAGGAACTACAGACCCCACAGACAGTTATAAATGAAGACACCACCTTTCAGAGAGGAACTACAGACCCACAGACAGTTATAAATGAAGACACCACCTTTCAGAGAGGAACTACAGACCCACAGACAGTTATAAATGAAGACACCACCTTTCAGAGAGGAACTACAGACCCCACAGACAGTTATAAATGAAGACACCACCTTTCAGAGAGGTACTACAGACCCCACAGTTATAAATGAAGACACCACGTTTCAGAGAGGTACTACAGACCCACAGTTATAAATGAAGACACCACCTTTCAGAGAGGAACTACAGACCCACAGTTATAAATGAAGACACCACCTTTCAGAGAGGAATTACAGACCCCACAGTTATAAATGAAGACACCACCTTTCAGAGAGGTACTACAGACCCCACAGTTATAAATGAAGACACCACCTTTCAGAGAGGAACTACAGACCCCACAGTTATAAATGAAGACACCACCTTTCAGAGAGGTACTACAGACCCCACAGTTATAAATGAAGACACCACCTTTCAGAGAGGAACTACAGACCCCACAGTTATAAATGAAGACACCACCTTTCAGAGAGGAACTACAGACCCACAGACAGTTATAAATGAAGACACCACCTTTCAGAGAGGTACTACAGACCCACAGACAGTTATAAATGAAGACACCACCTTTCAGAGAGGTACTACAGACCCCACAGTTATAAATGAAGACACCACCTTTCAGAGAGGTACTACAGACCCACAGTTATAAATGAAGACACCACCTTTCAGAGAGGTACTACAGACCCACAGACAGTTATAAATGAAGACACCACCTTTCAGAGAGGAACTACAGACCCACAGTTATAAATGAAGACACCACCTTTCAGAGAGGTACTACAGACCCACAGTTATAAATGAAGACACCACCTTTCAGAGAGGAACTACAGACCCCACAGTTATAAATGAAGACACCACCTTTCAGAGAGGAACTACAGACCCCACAGTTATAAATGAAGACACCACCTTTCAGAGAGGTACTACAGACCCCACAGTTATAAATGAAGACACCACCTTTCAGAGAGGAACTACAGACCCCACAGTTATAAATGAAGACACCACCTTTCAGAGAGGTACTACAGACCCCACAGTTATAAATGAAGACACCACCTTTCAGAGAGGTACTACAGACCCACAGTTATAAATGAAGACACCACCTTTCAGAGAGGAACTACAGACCCCACAGTTATAAATGAAGACACCACCTTTCAGAGAGGTACTACAGACCCCACAGACAGTTATAAATGAAGACACCACCTTTCAGAGAGGAACTACAGACCCACAGTTATAAATGAAGACACCACCTTTCAGAGAGGTACTACAGACCCCACAGTTATAAATGAAGACACCACCTTTCAGAGAGGAACTACAGACCCCACAGACAGTTATAAATGAAGACACCACCTTTCAGAGAGGAACTACAGACCCCAGACAGTTATAAATGAAGACACCACCTAAGGACTCCAGAGTCTACAAGCCAGGAGTTTCTGTACATTTACATCAGTCGATGATTCATAGACCACATTAAGTTTTTTTTTTATAGTCCAACAGAAAGTATTATTTTAAAAGCAGTCATTAATCTGTTAAAGCACATAAAAGTTGACCACATTGATACCCTCACAAATCTAACCCCTAGTCTCAGCGCATGGGACTCAGGCCAAATGTAGTGCACTATAAAGGGAATAGGGTGTCATTTACGACTCACACTCCGCCTCTCAGGACTCACCCTCAGCCTCTCAGGACTCACCCTCAGCCTCTCAGGACTCACCCTCCGCCTCTCAGGACTCACCCTCCGTCTCTCAGGACTCACCCTCCGCCTCTCAGGACTCACCCTCAGCCTCTCAGGACTCACCCTCAGCCTCTCAGGACTCACCCTCCGCCTCTCAGGACTCACCCTCAGCCTCTCAGGACTCACCCTCAGCCTCTCAGGACTCACCCTCCGCCTCTCAGGACTCACCCTCCGTCTCTCAGGACTCACCCTCCGCCTCTCAGGACTCACCCTCAGCCTCTCAGGACTCACCCTCAGCCTCTCACGACTCACCCTCCGTCTCTCAGGACTCACCCTCGGCCTCTCAGGACCCACCCTCCGCCTCTCAGGACTCACCCTCCGCCTCTCAGGACTCACCCTCGGCCTCTCAGGACCCACCCTCCGCCTCTCAGGACTCACCCTCCGCCTCTCAGGACTCACCCTCGGCCTCTCAGGACCCACCCTCCGCCTCTCAGGACTCACCCTCCGCCTCTCAGGACTCACCCTCCGCCTCTCAGGACCCACCGTCCGCCTCTCAGGACTCACCCTCCGCCTCTCAGGACCCACCCTCAGCCTCTCAGGACTCACCCTCCGTCTCTCAGGACTCACCCTCCGCCTCACCCTCCGCCTCTCAGGACTCACCCTCCGCCTCTCAGGACTCACCCTCCGTCTCTCAGGACTCACCCTCCGTCTCTCAGGACTCACACTCAGCCTCTCAGGACTCACCCTCAGCCTCTCAGGACTCACCCTCAGCCTCTCAGGACTCACCCTCCGCCTCTCAGGACTCACCCTCCGCCTCTCAGGACTCATCCTCAGCCTCTCAGGACTCACCCTCAGCCTCTCAGGACTCACCCTCCGTCTCTCAGGACTCACCCTCCGCCTCTCAGGACTCACCCTCCATCTCTCAGGACTCATCCTCAGCCTCTCAGGACTCACCCTCAGCCTCTCAGGACTCACCCTCCGTCTCTCAGGACTCACCCTCCGCCTCTCAGGACTCACCCTCCATCTCTCAGGACTCACCCTCAGCCTCTCAGGACTCACCCTCCATCTCTCAGGACTCACCCTCAGCCTCTCAGGACTCACCCTCCGTCTCTCAGGACCCACCCTCAGCCTCTCTTAGTACGTCTCTCAGGACTCACCCTCAGCCTCTCAGGACTCACCCTCCGTCTCTCAGGACTCACCCTCAGCCTCTCAGGACTCACCCTCCGTCTCTCAGGACCCACCCTCAGCCTCTCTTAGTACGTCTCTCAGGACTCACCCTCCGCCTCTCAGGACTCACCCTCAGCCTCTCAGGACTCACCCTCCGCCTCTCAGGACTCACCCTCCGTCTCTCAGGACTCACCCTCAGCCTCTCTTAGTACGTCTCTCAGGACTCACCCTCAGCCTCTCAGGACTCACCCTCCGTCTCTCAGGACTCACCCTCAGCCTCTCAGGACTCACCCTCCGTCTCTCAGGACCCACCCTCAGCCTCTCTTAGTCGTCTCTCAGGACTCACCCTCCGCCTCTCAGGACTCACCCCCAGCCTCTCAGGACTCACCCTCCGCCTCTCAGGACTCACCCTCCGCCTCTCAGGATTCACCCTCCTCCTCTCAGGACTCACCCTCGGCCTCTCAGGACTCACCCTCGGCCTCTCAGGACTCACCCTCGGCCTCTCAGGACTCACCCTCCGCCTCTCAGGACTCACCCTCCGTCTCTCAGGACTCACCCTCCGTCTCTCAGGACTCACCCTCAGCCTCTCAGGACTCACCCTCCGTCTCTCAGGACTCACCCTCAGCCTCTCAGGACTCACCCTCCGTCTCTCAGGACTCACCCTCAGCCTCTCAGGACTCACCCTCCGCCTCTCTTAGTCCGTCTCTCAGGCCTCACCCTCCGTCTCTCAGGCCTCACCCTCCGTCTCTCAGGACTCACCCTCGGCCTCTCAGGACTCCCCCTACGCCTCTCTTAGTCCGTCGCTCAGGCCTCACCCTCCGTCTCTCAGGCCTCACCCTCGGCCTCTCAGGCCTCACCCTCCTTCTCTCAGGCCTCACCCTCGGCCTCTCAGGACTCACCCTCCGCCTCTCAGGACTCACCCTCGGCCTCTCAGGACTCACCCTCCGCCTCTCAGGACTCACCCTCGGCCTCTCAGGACTCACCCTCCGTCTCTCAGGACTCACCCTCCGTCTCTCAGGACCCACCCTCAGCCTCTCTTAGTACGTCTCTCAGGCCTCACCCTCCGTCTCTCAGGACTCACCCTCCGCCTCTCAGGACTCCCCCTCCGTCTCTCAGGACTCACCCTCCGCCTCTCAGGACTCACCCTCCGTCTCTCAGGACTCACCCTCAGCCTCTCAGGACTCACCCTCTCAGGACTCACCCTCCGCCTCTCAGGACTCACCCTCAGCCTCTCAGGACTCACCCTCCGCCTCTCAGGACTCACCCTCCGTCTCTCAGGACTCACCCTCCGCCTCTCAGGACTCACCCTCAGCCTCTCAGGACTCACCCTCCGTCTCTCAGGACTCACCCTCAGCCTCTCAGGACTCACCCTCCGTCTCTCAGGACTCACCCTCAGCCTCTCAGGACTCCCCCTCCATCTCTCAGGACTCACCCTCAGCCTCTCAGGACTCACCCTCCGTCTCTCAGGACCCACCCTCCGCCTCTCTTAGTCCGTCTCTCAGGCCTCACCCTCCGTCTCTCAGGACTCCCCCTACGCCTCTCTTAGTCCGTCGCTCAGGCCTCACCCTCCGCCTCTCAGGACTCACCCTCCGCCTCTCAGGACTCACCCTCCGCCTCTCAGGACTCACCCTCCTTCTCTCAGGACTCACCCTCGGCCTCTCAGGACTCACTCTCCGCCTCTCAGGACTCACCCTCGGCCTCTCAGGACTCACCCTCAGCCTCTCAGGACTCACCCTCAGCCTCTCAGGACTCACCCTCCGCCTCTCAGGACTCACCCTCAGCCTCTCAGGACTCACCCTCAGCCTCTCAGGACTCACCATCAGCCTCTCAGGACTCACCCTCCGCCTCACCCTCCGCCTCTCAGGACTCACCCTCGGCCTCTCAGGACTCACCCTCAGCCTGGGGACAGTATTCAGACCTGGTTCAGGGTTGTAAGCCCAGAGGACAGTATTCAGACCTGGTTCAGGGTTGTAAGCCCAGGGGACAGTATTCAGACCTGGTTCAGGGTTGTAAAGCCCAGAGGACAGTATTCAGACCTGGTTCAGGGTTGTAAAGCCCAGAGGACAGTATTCAGACCTGGTTCAGGGTTGTAAAGCCCAGGGGACAGTATTCAGACCTGGTTCAGGGTTGTCAGCCCAGGGGACAGTATTCAGACCTGGTTCAGGGTTGTAAAGCCCAGGGGACAGTATTCAGACCTGGTTCAGGGTTGTAAAGCCCAGGGGACAGTATTCAGACCTGGTTCAGGGTTGTAAAGCCCAGAGGACAGTATTCAGACCTGGTTCAGGGTTGTAAAGCCCAGAGGACAGTATTCAGACCTGGTTCAGGGTTGTAAAGCCCAGAGGACAGTATTCAGACCTGGTTCAGGGTTGTAAAGCCCAGGGGACAGTATTCAGACCTGGTTCAGGGTTGTAAAGCCCAGAGGACAGTATTCAGACCTGGTTCAGGGTTGTCAGCCCAGGGGACAGTATTCAGACCTGGTTCAGGGTTGTAAAGCCCAGAGGACAGTATTCAGACCTGGTTCAGGGTTGTAAAGCCCAGAGGACAGTATTCAGATCTGGTTCAGGGTTGTAAAGCCCAGGGGACAGTATTCAGACCTGGTTCAGGGTTGTAAGCCCAGGGGACAGTATTCAGACCTGGTTCAGGGTTGTAAAGCCCAGAGGACAGTATTCAGACCTGGTTCAGGGTTGTAAGCCCAGAGGACAGTATTCAGACCTGGTTCAGGGTTGTAAAGCCCAGGGGACAGTATTCAGACCTGGTTCAGGGTTGTAAGCCCAGGGGACAGTATTCAGACCTGGTTCAGGGTTGTAAGTCCATGGGACAGTATTCAGACCTGGTTCAGGGTTGTAAAGCCCAGAGGACAGTATTCAGACCTGGTTCAGGGTTGTAAAGCCCAGAGGACAGTATTCAGACCTGGTTCAGGGTTGTAAGCCCAGAGGACAGTATTCAGACCTGGTTCAGGGTTGTAAAGCCCAGGGGACAGTATTCAGACCTGGTTCAGGGTTGTAAGCCCAGGGGACAGTATTCAGACCTGGTTCAGGGTTGTAAAGCCCAGAGGACAGTATTCAGACCTGGTTCAGGGTTGTAAAGCCCAGAGGACAGTATTCAGACCTGGTTCAGGGTTGTAAGTCCAGGGGACAGTATTCAGACCTGGTTCAGGGTTGTAAAGCCCAGGGGACAGTATTCAGACCTGGTTCAGGGTTGTAAGCCCAGGGGACAGTATTCAGACCTGGTTCAGGGTTGTAAAGCCCAGGGGACAGTATTCAGACCTGGTTCAGGGTTGTAAAGCCCAGAGGACAGTATTCAGACCTGGTTCAGGGTTGTAAAGCCCAGGGGACAGTATTCAGACCTGGTTCAGGGTTGTAAAGCCCAGAGGACAGTATTCAGACCTGGTTCAGGGTTGTAAAGCCCAGAGGACAGTATTCAGACCTGGTTCAGGGTTGTAAAGCCCAGAGGACAGTATTCAGACCTGGTTCAGGGTTGTAAGCCCAGAGGACAGTATTCAGACCTGGTTCAGGGTTGTAAAGCCCAGAGGACAGTATTCAGACATGGTTCAGGGTTGTAAAGCCCAGAGGACAGTATTCAGACATGGTTCACGGTTGTAAAGCCCAGGGGACAGTATTCAGATCTGGTTCAGGGTTGTAAAGCCCAGAGGACAGTATTCAGACCTGGTTCAGCGTTGTAAAGCCCAGGGGACAGTATTCAGACCTGGTTCAGGGTTGTAAAGCCCAGGGGACAGTATTCAGACCTGGTTCAGGGTTGTAAAGCCCAGAGGACAGTATTCAGACCTGGTTCAGGGTTGTAAGCCCAGGGGACAGTATTCAGACCTGGTTCAGGGTTGTAAAGCCCAGAGGACAGTATTCAGACCTGGTTCAGGGTTGTAAGTCCAGGGGACAGTATTCAGACCTGGTTCAGGGTTGTAAAGCCCAGAGGACAGTATTCAGACCTGGTTCAGGGTTGTAAAGCCCAGGGGACAGTATTCAGACCTGGTTCAGGGTTTTAAAGCCCAGGGGACAGTATTCAGACCTGGTTCAGGGTTGTAAAGCCCAGAGGACAGTATTCAGACCTGGTTCAGGGTTGTAAAGCCCAGGGGACAGTATTCAGACCTGGTTCAGGGTTGTAAAGCCCAGAGGACAGTATTCAGACCTGGTTCAGGGTTGTAAAGCCCAGGGGACAGTATTCAGACCTGGTTCAGGGTTGTAAAGCCCAGAGGACAGTATTCAGACCTGGTTCAGGGTTGTAAAGCCCAGGGGACAGTATTCAGACCTGGTTCAGGGTTGTAAAGCCCAGGGGACAGTATTCAGACCTGGTTCAGGGTTGTAAAGCCCAGGGGACAGTATTCAGACCTGGTTCAGGGTTGTAAAGCCCAGGGGACAGTATTCAGACATGGTTCAGGGTTGTAAGCCCAGGGGACAGTATTCAGACCTGGTTCAGGGTTCATGTTCAAATGGCTGTTACATCGACCCCCCCATTCCCCCGTCTTTCAGACCTGGCCGATGGCTGTTACATCAAAGCCCGAGTACCACTCTTCATATTTTCAATCATGGTGGTGGCTGCATCATGTTATGGGTATGCTTGTCATTGACAAAAAAAAAATGGAATAGAGTTAAGCACAGGCAGGATAATAACTGAAACACAAATATACAACCGGAATTTCTTACCAAGACGATATTGAATGATACGCTTTTCTCTAGATCTCATGTTTGTTCATTTACACACAGAAGTTAAAGCGTCGGTCTATACGGTCATCTTTCCCCCCCTTCCATTCTCCATGCTGGTAAATTGTCAGTTTGTCACGTCCTCTCGCCGTGAGGATGCCTGCCTATCGAGTTGTTCCTACACCACATATGGTCCCAGAGACCTACCATCTGGGAGGGGTCACCCCTGTGAGGGGTCGTGGAGGGGTCACCCCTGTGAGGGGTCGTGGAGGGGTCACCCCTGTGAGGGGTCGTGGAGGGGTCACCCCTGTGAGAGGTCATGGAGGGGTCAGCCCTGTGAGGGGTTGTGGAGGGGTCACCCCTGTCAGGGGTCGTAAAGGGGTCATCCCTTTGAGGGGTCGTGGAGGGATCACCCTGTGAGGGGTCGTGGAAGGGTCAACCCTGTGAGAGGTCATGGAGGGGTCACCCCTGTGAGGGGTCGTGGAGGGGTCACCCCTGTGAGAGGTCATGGAGGGGTCACCCTTGTGAGAGGTCATGGAGGGGTCACCCTGTGAGGGGTCGTGGAGGGGTCACCCCTGTGAGAGGTCATGGAGGGGTCACCCCTGTGAGAGGTCATGGAGGGGTCACCCCTGTGAGGGGTCATGGAGGGGTCACCCCTGTGAGAGGTCATGGAGGGGTCACCCCTGTGAGAGGTCATGGAGGGGTCACCCCATTGAGGGGTCAGAACTGCCAAACAGACCATCGTCTAAATGTCGGAATAATAAATTTCCCTGGGTCCTCCCACACCCCCTGACCCCTTATCCTTTAGTTCCCTGGGTCCTCCCACACCTCCTGACTCCCTATCCTTTAGTTCCCTGGGTCTTCCCACACCTCCTGACCCCCTATCCTTTAGTTCCCTGGGTCCTCCCACACCCCCTGACCCCCTATCCTTTAGTTCCCTGGGTCCTCCCACACCCCCTGACCCCCTATCCTTTAGTTCCCTGGGTCCTCCCACACCTCCTGACCCCCTATCCTTTAGTTCCCTGGGTCTTCCCACACCTCCTGACCCCCTATCCTTTAGTTCCCTGGGTCCTCCCACACCTCCTGACCCCCTATTCTTTAGTTCCCTGGGTCCTCCCACACTTCTACCCCCTGACCCCCTATCCTTTAGTTCCCTGGGTCCTCCCACACCCCCTGACCCCCTATCCTTTAGTTCCCTGGGTCCTCCCACACCCCCTGACCCTCTATCCTTTAGTTCCCTGGGTCCTCCCACACCCCCGACCCCCTATCCTTTAGTTCCCTGGGTTCTCCCACACCCCTGACCCCCTATCCTTTAGTTCCCTGGGTCCTCCCACACCCCCTGACCCCCTATCCTTTAGTTCCCTGGGTCCTCCCACACCTCTACCCTCTGACCCCCTATCCTTTAGTTCCCTGGGTCCTCCCACACCTCCTGACCCCCTATCCTTTAGTTCCCTGGGTCCTCCCACACCTCTACCCCCTGACCCCCTATCCTTTAGTTCCCTGGGTCCTCCCACACCTCTACCCTCTGACCCCCTATCCTTTAGTTCCCTGGGTCCTCCCACACCTCCTGACCCCCCTATCCTTTAGTTCCCTGGGTCCTCCCACACCTCTACCCCCTGACCCCCTATCCTTTAGTTCCCTGGGTCCTCCCACACCTCCTGACCCCCTATCCTTTAGTTCCCTGGGTCCTCCCACGCTTCTACCCCCTGACCCCTATCCTTTAGTTCCCTGGGTCCTCCCACACCTCCTGACCCCCTATCCTTTAGTTCCCTGGGTCCTCCCACACCTCTACCCCTGACCCCCTATCCTTTAGTTCCCTGGGTCCTCCCACACCTCCTGACCCCTTATCCTTTAGTTCCCTGGGTCCTCCCACACCCCTGACCCCTATCCTTTAGTTCCCTGGGTCCTCCCACACCTCCTGACCCCCTATCCTTTAGTTCCCTGGGTCCTCCCACACTTACCCTGACCCCCTATCCTTTAGTTCCCTGGGTCCTCCCACACCTCCTGACCCCCTATCCTTTAGTTCCCTGGGTCCTCCCACACCTCTACCCCCTGACCCCCTATCCTTTAGTTCCCTGGGTCCTCCCACACCTCTACCCTCTGACCCCCTATCCTTTAGTTCCCTGGGTCCTCCCACACCTCCTGACCCCCTATCCTTTAGTTCCCTGGGTCCTCCCACACCTCTACCCTCTGACCCCCTATCCTTTAGTTCCCTGGGTCCTCCCACACCTCCTGACCCCCTATCCTTTAGTTCCCTGGGTCCTCCCACAGCTCTACCCCCTGACCCCCTATCCTTTAGTTCCCTGGGTCCTCCCACGCTTCTACCCCCTGACCCCTATCCTTTAGTTCCCTGGGTCCTCCCACACCTCCTGACCCCCTATCCTTTAGTTCCCTGGGTCCTCCCACACCTCCTGACCCCCTATCCTTTAGTTCCCTGGGTCCTCCCACACCTCCTGACCCCCTATCCTTTAGTTCCCTGGGTCCTCCCACACCACCGCTGTAGGCCTAATGCTGTTTTATGCTGTGGTGATTGTTACATTGCCTAAATTCGTTCACAAAAGCAGAACGTCACATCGGACTAAAATCGGTTGGAGGCGTACCGAAGTGCACTACATATAGGGAATAGGGTGCCATTGGGGACACTACATAGGGAATGGGGTGCCATTTGGGACACTATATAGGGAATAGGGTGCCATTTGGGACACTATATAGGGAATAGGGTGCCATTTGGGACACTATATAGGGAATGGGGTGCCATTGGGGACACTATATAGGGAATAGGGTGCCATTGGGGACACTATATAGGGAATAGGGTGCCATTTAGGACACAGCCTCAGTGTTGTGGAGGCATACAGGTCTGGAATCAGTTTGATTGTGCTTTTATCTTCACTTAAAGGGCTCCTCAAGGTTATCAACCCCCGAACTATCTCCCTCCCACCACTATGATACGTACTGGATTGGAGAGCTGAGGAGTTGACCTCTATCTCTCCTCCTCTGATTGGCTGGAAGACGGAGACCTCAGCGTCATAGGGGTCTTGGCTGGGCCGTCCTGTTACTCCACCTCTGGGACTCAC